>NC_043703.1:94293331-94340945 GCF_006229205.1 Suricata suricatta
AGGTGGGAGCGTTGGGGGTGGGGCAGGAAGAGAAAGGAGCTTTGCGAGCTCTTTGCGGGATGCGCACCCGGGGACGGGGTGGTGCTTGCCTGCGGCGGGGGAGGGGTGGCGGGAAAGGAATGCCTGCGGGGGGGGATGAACGCTTGCAGCCCCAAGGCTGTGGGGGCGCGGCAGTGAGTGGGATTCGAGGAGGAGGTTCCTCCTTCAGAGCTGGGATAGTGAACTGGGGGCCATTAGACGTTCGGGCAATACACTTTGGATTTGAGCGTAGGACGCCTAGACTGTGGGGGCGATGGGCCCTCGGCCAGCGTGAGTGAGCTCTTGGGAAGGTGGGAGTAGGGGTGGGCCGCAAGCTGTGTGCGTCGGGGGAGTACCACGCCGCAGACCGAGGGGTCTGATTGGTTCGAGAGAGGATTGCAGGGGCGGGGTGGGGCGGGGCAGGTGGGGCGGGGGGAGCGGAAAGTACTGGGATCCGGCTGGGTCATCCCCTAGATAGGCCGAACGTGCACCAAAACAAATGAAGAATTTAGAAGCCGTATTAATTTTGACACACGTGGAAGTATTGTGTGGAGACGAGAAAGATGTTAGGATAAAGTGTCTCTTCTGTTGACGATTCCATGGGAGGATGGGACACCGTAGTTTTTTCGCCGTTGAGAGTGAGACTAGATAGGCCTTGAGCTTGCCCTGGACTGGGCTATACCGCCACGATTGTGGGGAAGCCGGCCGAGAGGTGTCCTCGCTCTCCGAGCAGTTCGGTGGTGTTCCACGGCTTGGTTGGCCTTTTGTCGGAGAAGCGGGCGACATTTTGAAAAGCTCCTATTTGCTCTTATCCCAGGTATTGTATTAGGTCCATAAATGTAATGGTAGCCGTTTGAAAGGATTAAAAAATAGCAGTTTAGAAAAAACTCATTCAAGATTGGGATGTTGGTTAGTGGTTCTGAGTAATACAAATGGCTTGAGGTTTAGGTGCCCTATAGATTTTCAAAAGTCTAAGTGTAATTAAAGTTAACAGTGTTCCCTTCCTTTAAGTGACCCTTTAAGGTAGTTTATATAGCTGTGTGAAGAGTAGTAGGGTATGCCTCTGGCTTAAAGATTTTTGGGGGTCCATTTTTTTTTTCCTCCTTAAGTTTATGTATATTGAGAGGGAAAGAATGGGTGTTCGAGTGGGGAAGGGGCAGAGAGAATCCCAAGCTGCGCCGAGCCGGATCATGACTTGAGCGGAAATCAAGAGCCTCAGTAAGGCTCAACTGACTGAGCCACACAGGCGCCCCTTGAGTTTTCTTTTTGAGAAATAGACCCTGGAGCAGCTCTGAAAAGGGTACCTTACTCTCTGTAAGGGAAATTTACATTTATAAAGGAAGCCTCCGGGAGTAAGGACGTCTCCTGCTTTGAATCAGGAAGAGGAAAACTAAATGTGGGTAAGATCTTTCTAATGGAGATGGTTCTGACTTAAATCTGCATAACAACTATAACCCTTGTTGGCTGTTCTTTCCCTGGTAGCCCTTCCTTACCTGTCCCTCTTGCCACCCCTCCTCCATCTTTCTTTTGTCTCTAGTTGCAGGTGGTATTTAAGGTGGCGACTTGGGCGGTCTCTGAGAGAACTGTGTTCCTTAGTATCTCCAGTGTATACAGGAGGTATACATGTTAATAAACTTATTTGGTTTTCTTTCGTTAATCTTTCATTACTGGGGGTCTCAGCCAAGAACTCAAAAGGATAGAGGAAAAACATTTCCTCCCCTAACATGTGCATCTTCCATAACAGATTGTTTTTCATAAATTTTCCATCATTGTGAGAAATGCAAGATTTGTTATTTATTTGAACATGAGTTGATTATTCTTGGATCCATGCTAAAAGGATGCATTTATTGTTTGGTTGTGTTTTATGTATTGAAAAGTACATGCTCTTTTTTGAGGTCTGAATTCAGGCTGGTAAAGACATGACATTGTATACACTTGACCACCTGCTAAAGGGACTGTTTACAGAGTATTCGAGAAAGATGGGCATTTGATACTAAGCTTCTAAGGAGACTCAGTAGATAGATTTACCATCTTCATTCAACAAATGCCCGTGTACCTGCTCTGCCAGGCACAGTAGTAGGCATTGTGGATCCTGGATACACCCTTGAATAGAAGAAGCAAAAGGGTAATTCTCAGAGCAGGAGCAGAGTGTATGAGCTCTGTGAGCTTTGGTCAGGGAAGAGGGTATACACGTGTCAGCTCTTGGGGTGAAACCCAGGAGACAGGAGTTAGCTAGGCTATGGTGGGAGTGAGGGGGTGTTAGGAAGCTGGTTCAGGAAGAAGGTCCTGCTAATTGTGGATTGAAGGAAAGGAGACCGGAAGTTGAGCATCTCTTAATGTTGATCATACACATTTCTTCTTGGAGTCAGGTGTTCCTGTTATGCTGGTTTTGCTTTTTTCCCTAGCTCTTTGCCACTGGTGTGTGATGTGAAGTCTTTTTCCCCCCTGAGTTGTCCTTTTCACTCAGTTTATGTATTACACCTTTGGAACAGACATTAACTGTAATGTCAAGTTTTTTAATCTTTTTCTTTATGGCCGATGCTTCTATAGGTTTTATTTAAGAAATCCATGGCGGGGACGCAACTGTGTGGCTCAGTTGGTTAAGTGTCCGACTTCAGCTCAGGTCATGATCTCACAGTTTGTGGGCTCGAGCCCCATGTCAGGCTCTGTATTGACAGCTAGCTCAGAACCTGGAGCCTGTCTTCGGGTTTTGTGCCTCCCTCTCTCTCTGACCCTACCCTGCTCTTGCTATCTCTCTCTGTCTCTCAAAAATAAGAAACTTAAAAAAAATTTTAAATAATAAATAATAAATAAATGTTAAAATCTATAGGGGAGATTGAGGGAAGGGGGTGCTTGGCTGCTCGATTGGTGTAGAGCAGGTGACTCTTGACCTCTGGGTTGTGAGTTCAATGAATGCCCCACAGTAAGTAGAGATTACGTTTAAAAAAAAAAAAAAAAAAGGAAATCTCACTCTGGCTGAAGTGTGTTTGGTGGGAGACCACCAGTTAAGAGGCTGCTTTGATAACGGAGAGAGCCTGCGAGTAGTGGCAGTGGGGATGGGATTTAGGAGAGGAGTTGAGACACCAAGCGCCGAGTAGGCAGGAGTTGGTGATGATTCAGTTTATGGGACACAAGGGCAAGGAAGGAGTCAAGATGACGTCAGTTGGAGGTACCTGGCTCTAAGGAGGGCCTGGCCCTGCTGCTTACACTTTATTTTTTCTATAGTTGATTAGGATCATAATTGAGAGAGCTGTAATATGTAGGGCTTTTTAAAATGTGATCACTTGAACCTGGCTTTTTAAAATTATTATTGCATATGTTGGCTAGTTTTTTTTTTTTTAGAATCTCATTTCAGTGATAAAGGTCTTTCTTTGAAGTGCTGCATCACCATTCGCAGAGAGGAGTGGTCAGACCTGGCAAATCTTTTTCAAGCACCCTCGTCTGTACTAGTTGTAGGTTCTTTCCTAAGAATTTTCATAGTTAAATGTATTTGTAGCAATATACTTTACCAACTAATATCACATCAATATAATACTACTATAAGAGAATTCTACCCTTTTAAAAAATATTCTGTGGACTCAGTTCACATTACTTGTTTCAACTGATATAATTAAAATGGGTATTTAAAGATGCTCAGCTTGTCATAATTTGGTCTGTGGGAGCCTCTTTTGAGCTTTTACAACTTTTTAATATTACCTCAGGACTTTTGAAAACATTCATCCTGAGGGCTCTTCTCCCTGCCCTAAGGCATGGAATTAAGCAGCGCCACAAGGAATTTGGTTTCTTTTAACTTCCTTTAGGTTTTTTCTCATCAACGCTGTTAGGAAAACAGTAAACACCAGTTTGGAAGACAGTTTATATGGTCACCCTAGATCCTAGTGCATAAGGATGGGTGACAGCTAACCCAAGCTGAAAGAGAAGGGAAGGGCATGTGGGGTGTGCTGGGAGGCAGGGAGGTGTCACAGGGGGCTTGGCATTCATTGCTCTGGTTACTTCTCTTTTCTCAGTACTTCATTTAGTCATTTGAGGGCAGAGGAAGTCTGCTCTAATGGTCCACCTTGAGAGTTAGGTGCAGACCCTGAGAGCTGATTTCTAAAGTTGGTTTCAGACTGTTTTTTGTTATATGCACAAGTTTCTGTTTCTGCACATGCACAATGTTTATATGCACAACTTTGTTGACATCTTTTATTGTTTATAGAACCTGAATTCTAGCAGTGCTTTGGTACCTTTTTTTTTTTTAAGTAGCCCGCTAAAGAAGTTGATTATAAATTTTGAGGCACAATTAATAATTGACACCAAAATTATGGCCTAAAAAGAAAGCAGAAACGATGTGATTTTAAAGTACAGTGTAAAGATCTGTTCAACCTATGTGTAGCTTTATGGAGTCATTTCTCCATGGAGTTTTTTGGTTTTTTTTTAATCCGCTTTATGCCCAAAGTGGGGCTCTAATTCATGACCCTGAGGTCAAGAATTGCATACTGTACTGACTGAGACAGCTTGATGCCCAAGTTGTCTGAAGGCTTTTATATTTATTTTTCTGAGCTGTCCGTTTTTCCTTTTTTTTACTTCTGTATTTAGAATCCCAAGAATATCAAACACAAGATATATTAACATTTTTGGGGTGCCTGCTGGCTCAGTGGAAAGAGCTCATGGTCTCAGGGTCGTGAGTTTGAGTCCCATATTGAGTGTAGAAGTTACTTAAATATATTAACACTTTACAAACATGTATAAAGTCATAATTGGATTAAAAATTTTTTGTATTTTAGAGAGAGAGAGAGAGAGAGAGAGCTAGAGCGCACAGAGGAGGGGCAGAGAGAGAGGGAGACACAGAATCCAAAGCAGGCTCCAGGCTCTGAGCTGTCAGCACAGAGCCTAGCATGGGGATTGAACTCATGAACTGCAAGATCATGACCTGAGCTGAAGTTAGACTCTCAACCTACTTAGCCACCCATGCACCCGATTTGGATCTTATTTATAAGTATATTGCAAGATAGAATTCCAATATTTACTTTGGCTTTTCAGCTTGGGCTTTAGGAAGAGCCAGTGTATTTTATGTTATAAAATGTTTAAATGTGAGGCGACATTTTGGCCTAGATATTTTCAAATTTGATTTGCATAAGGCTAACAATTCTTGTTAATACAGTTATATGTAAAGAGAAAGATGTTAAGATGGTCAGAAAATGTAGCCAAATATTGAAAGTATAGTTAACACATGACTGGTGGGTAAAGTTTTTAAGTAGAGCCAGTGAAGTAGGTAGATGTGATTTTTATAGGGTTATCAGGCTCTTATAAATACCAGCGTATGAAAGACTGGCAGGTATTCAAATTCTAGCATTCCAGCTGTGGTCCCCACGATTGCATTGTATTTCCATATTTTAAAAGACTGTATGTAATGTTGGTAGGAAAACCTGAATATTTGCATGGATTAAAATATATGTTTATTTTGGTATTCTTTGGAAACTACACAACCGCTAAGAGATTTTTATTTTATTTTGAGATTAAATTTTAAAATTACCTTAAACAATGCGAGTTTACCCACAAAATTAATATATTTAATAAGAACTCTGTTAGCATTAAATGAAGAAAAATTTTAATTGAAATGTTTAAAATACTTAGTTTTATTACACAGTATACAACAGTATATTTTATTACCTGCTTAGTTCAGTTCTGTTGTTGGCTAGAAACCACGGTCTCCTGGGCCAGAATTTTTAAAGTGTCTCTTTTAGCATTAAAGGAACAGTGCATATAACAAAACGTTTTAGCCTTCGCATTTTATAGTGTACTGCCAATTCCTAACAGCAGAAAAGTTAGATTGTGTGTAAGATTCTGTAAGTATAGGTTATTATATTTAGGGTGTGGTGGTGCTGAAAAACAAGTTGAACAGTTAATTTTAACTTTACAGATAAAGGAGTTTATTTCAGAACTGATCATTGTAATGAGCTTTTCATACTTTTTTTTCCTCCAGTAAGTATGGGTATTTGCCTTTCAAAATAAACTTAAAGATATTAACATTTTTAAAGTTAATTTATTTACTTTGAGAGAGAGAGTGCATGAGCAGGAGAGGAGCAGAGGGAGAGGGAATCCCAAGCCCGCGCACGGGATCAGCGCAGAGCCTGATGTGGCGCCGCCTCAAGAGCTGTGAGATCATGACCTCAGCCAGAATCAAGAGTTGGATGCCTAATTGACTGAGCCACCCAGGCGCCCACAACATTAAATTTTTAAATTCATTGCTTGGAAAAGTATCTTTTTAATCATTTTTGAAACTTTTGAACACCATTGTACAGTTTGGTTTACAATTTGCACTACTTTTGTATAAATGGCAGTTAATAACTTGAGTCTTAGTTCTAGTTACTTCCTTTGGGATAAAATTATAATGACCTTATGTTAAAACAGTAATATTTTATTACACAGTAACTTTAGGTATAAAACTAAAATCTTTCTCCACGTCTTTTGGGTCTCAGAAACTCGAGTTACTCTTAATTGAGGATAGAAAGGAGCTTTAAGGAGGCAGGTACGGCCATCTCATTTTTTGCTCAGGAATTTTGCTCTAGTCATGGCAGTTTCTCTGGGAGCCCATAAGACCACCGAGACTCCTGCAGTGCTCTGTTGCCTCATCCCTGGCAAGACAGAATTCTGGGTTTGAGGCATCCTGTTCCCTGGAACTTCAAATGTACTATCAAGATGGGCGCCTTGGGTGGCTCAGTTGGTTAAGTGTCCGACTCTTGATTTTGGCTCAGGTCATGATCTCGTTTGTGGGATAGAGCCCCATATCGGGCTCTGTGCTAACAGTGTAGAGCCTGCTCTGGATTTAGAGTCTGTCTGTCTGTCTCTTTCTCTCTGCCCTTCCCCCTGCTTGTGTTCTCTGTCTTTAAATAAACAAACTTTAAAAAATGTAGTGCTAATATGTGTCAGTCTCTTAGGCACTAACTCCATTCTTGAGAATAAGACACAGATGTAATGAAACGGCTGGTGTCCAGTTCAGCCCTTAGTCTTTGCCCTGCATAACTCCGTTTACACAGGCAAGGAAAATAGTTGTCTTTTACAAAACAAGAACACTTTTTTTTTTTTTTAAGATTTTATTTTTTTAAGTAATCTCCATACCCAGTGTGAAACTCAGAACCTCAAGGTCAAGAGTTTCATGTTCTAAGGACAGCCAGCCAGGGGCCCCAAACCAAGAACACTGTGTAAACCTCACTTCCTATGGTCAGGCTCAGGGCTCATCTACATATATTGAATAACTTCAGTACACAAGGGAGGAACCGCCTCAAACTAGCCAGGGATGGCATTTAGGCTTTGCAACAAACACCAAAACCTTACCTGAGTTTCCATCTTTTAAGGCATTCAGGTGCCTCTGAGAAGGGCAGCCAGGCTGGCAGACAGGTATCCCTACTGGTCTCCTTTTCAGAAAAATCTGTACAGTTTGAAGCCTGATGTCTCAGGACTATACAGCCAGAAATGTACTTCGTGAGGGGAGACCTGTTCATTGAAATAACAATGCATTTGCTCTTTGGCCAATCTTCTAAAAATCACTGCCAGGGTTCAGAACTGATAGTGTCTTTACAAAGACAAAAGCCCTCCTTGAGTAGCAAAAATGGAAGTCCAGCTTTAGGGTAGTCCCAGGTACTCTGGTACAAAGAAAACTTGTGGTTTTCTGATCCCTTGTTGATAGGCTTTGTGGTTAGTGGCTGCCTGGTTGCAGTTAAGGGAAAGGCTGCCTCACGGAAGGAAGGTTTGTAAACAAACCGTTCTGCGTGGCTCTAAAGGTCTTTGTCTCCGGTTAATGGATGCTAGTAACCAAGAAGCACTTACAGTAGAACTTTGAAATTGTACAGTCACAGCTTCCTGTTTGAAGATGACCTATGTGGTGAGCTTGATGGCATTATTTATAGCTTTGTGCTTGTGAAAGTTGCTATAGATTTAAGAATGCACATACTGTAAAGCCCCTGAGAAAAGTCCCAGCTGAAGCCATGCTGTTGTTTCTCTTTTAATTGTCTAGCCTAGGGGTTTCCATATGCACATTTTTGAAGAAAGGGATGAATAATTTTGTGATGGGGTGGGCCTGAACAAAATGGCCCCAGTTGACTAATGGAAACTATTCTAAAATGTTCCTGTTTGTAATATTTCTTTAACTTTTGCAGTTACTCAGTGAAATCTTCTAAGCAAGAAAATCTTGGTATATAGTACTTGAGCAGAATTCATCAGCTGTTGTGGCCTCTTCATCACTGAGGGACTCTGCTGTAGTCTTTATTTTTATATAAAGTTTTCATTTTAATTCTAATTAGTCGCCGTACAGTGTTAGGTTTGCTGTAGCCTTTAAGCTAGATTCTTCTCTTCCTTACCCTCCCCTCCTTTCCCTTGAAACCTTCAGGACCAAATCAGATTTTGTTAAGATTGAATTTCTGGTTTTGCATCTACAGGCATATGTACTCATTACTTCAGGCACATTAGGCACTTTGCTGACATTTTCCGTAAAACTAGATTCTCAGGGGTGAAGGATGGTAGTGTGCTAGGTAGCTTTTGGAATGTTTGGAATACGTAGAAGCTTAACTGGATGGAGTCTGATTCCAAACAGAGTCTAATGAGGTAATATTTACTATCACTAGCAAATTACATAGTATGTTTGGTATACGTACTCTATTGTGGTGTGCAGGTGTGGTGCATTATAATTTGGAGAGAATGTACAATGAGTCTGTGCCTTGTTCTTCCCATCAGTATTCTACCAGAATTTTGCCATAGTTTTTAAATGAATGATTCTGGAAAGTTTCTCACCTTAATACCAGAATTCATTATATTTGTGTTTTTCTTATTAGTTTAACAAGCATTGTGATATCTGCTTATGTTTTTTAAAATGACTTGAACATCTGATTTTTAAAAAATCATTAATTCTAGAATTTTTATTATTAAATAATATTAATGCCAGAAGACTTCATAGGAATGTTAATGATGCCTTCCTTGGGATTGCTTTTATTTGTAGGTAATTGCCTTGAATGCAGCTTAACCAAATATTAACCAAATTATATATTTCCTTTTGGCAACAGTTCTTGTGACTTCTCACCAGGCGATTTGGTTTGGGCCAAGATGGAGGGTTACCCCTGGTGGCCTTGCCTGGTTTATAACCACCCTTTTGATGGAACGTTCATCCGCGAGAAAGGGAAGTCTGTCCGAGTTCATGTACAGTTTTTTGATGACAGCCCAACAAGGGGCTGGGTTAGCAGAAGGCTGTTAAAGCCGTATACAGGTAAGGGAGTCTGCTCTGTGAGAGAGCGAGTGTGCAAGAGAGCGAGCACGCATGCATGTGAGCACAAGTGTCTGCATCTCCTATAGAGTGAAAGTAGTGTATTTTATGCCAATAAATTGCAGAGGTGGCGGGGAATGCTTCCGGCATGGGAAAAGGATAAGATAGATGGGGAAAGTAGAAGATGCTGTAGCTGGCCTTCAGCAGGTTTGTTATATAGAGTGGAATTTTTATTTCTCTTTTTGGTTGACTTATGGCAGTATCATGCCTTTAAAGGAAAAATGTTTTCATGATTGGATCTCATTTGGACCGAGATAACAAATTCAGGTATGAAAAAGGTAAATTGACATTTTTTAAAAAATTTTTTTAAAATTTATTTTTGAGAGACTGACAGTGTGAGCGGGGGAGGGTTAGAGAGAGAGGGAGACACAGAATGTGAAGCAGGCTCCAGGCTGTGAGCTGTCAGCACAGAGCCCGATGTGGGGCTCGAACCCATGAACTGTGAGATCCTGACCTGAGCTGAAGTCGGCCGCTTAACCGACTGAGCCACCCAGGCGCCCCTAAATTGACATTTTCAAGGGTCTGTCTTCAAGGGTCCACGAGAAAGGCAGTGCAGTCAGGATACATAGCATATGTAAATCAGTGACAGTCTTTAGGACAGGTGGAGAGGCATGTTTGCCTGGCCTTCAAAGTCCCCACCTAGTAATCATATTTCTGTGGAACCATAACTTTTCTTTTTCCAGGCCCAGCTTTTTTATGGTCTAGACATCAGCATCCCTGCCTGTGTGGCCTCACTTGGGCCAAGTGAACCCTTTGAGGTTCTTGAATTATATAGTGCATGCACATTATGTTTGCAGGATTCAGTGCTTGTACATACACTTGATGATGGATAAATCCTTATCTGTTATCCCCATACTCTCCAGGCTAGGATGTTGTTGAAAGCAAGTGTTTTGGAGTCAGAACAAGAATCAATTTCCCAGGAATCTCTGGGAATCCTGCCTTTTGGTCCTAGCACCACTCATCCTGCAGGGCAAGAAGGGCATACTAAAGAAAGTTTAGTGTGCTCAGAAATCTGAGTTGCAGGACAGAAAGATAATCTGGAAATTTGGTGCATTCATCTGCACTAATCTGCTGTATAATCTTAGCCAAAAAGTGACTCTCATTCAGTCATATATAAAATGAGAGAGTTGAACTAGATGACAAATAAGATCTTTTTCTAGGACTGACTTGGAGATTCTAAACAAAGCTTTGGCAATACGACTTGAAAAATCTCAAAAATTTTACATTTATGTTGTCATTATTTTGTAAAGGCACCTCTGCATATGGCTCTTGGCCCTTTAAATTTCCAAGTCGTTGCAGTAGTGTGGATGAGAAAAAGTAGGTTTCTAATTCTTTTTTTTTGGTCTTAGGATTGTAAAGTAGTTTGCATCGGGGTTTTTTGGGGAATGATAACCAGTAGATAGCTGAGGGGTGAGTGCAGCTGCAAAAAGGCACTGGAGGAAGTTAGGAGCCATCCTCCAATGGATTTTGATCATCGTAATTTTGTAGTGTTGGTGCAGCTCTTTAGAAAAAATGGGAAATGGTACCTTTATTTTAGGCAGCCCATTAAAGTTGCAAATTCCTTGGCAATTTAGCATGTACTATTTTTGTATTCAGTAGAAAGAAGGAAATAATACAATGTATGTGTTAAATTTAGACAAATGCAGGTTTGTTTTCTAATTATATTTGGTTAGAAGATAACAGACATTCCTAGTTTGTGCCATTAGATTTGTGATCTTCTGCATCTAATCCTTTGCTCAGTGGATAGTATCATTTAAAATTTTAAATGAAAGGAGTTAAAGAAAAAGTTTTACTTGAAAACCAGACAATTTGATTTAACTTTAAAACAAAAAGCCATTCAAAATCTGAACTGGTAAAACAATTTGACAATAAAATATTACGGAGGAAAAAAAAAAGTCAAAAAAAATAAAAATTTATAATTAATTAAAAAAACAAACAAAAAAACCCCCCAAAATCTGAACTGGGGTACCCTTCCAAAATACTAGTATCCTTACCAGTAGGGTTTTGTTTGTTTTTAATAAATCCTATTTAACTAACTACGTTCGGGATAAATTAGTGTCACAGCTCTATTTAACTGATGGTGTAGTTTTTGCCTTCCTGAAGTAATTTAAAAGAAAAGTATCTTAAGCCCCTTTTACATCTCATGCCTCACCTGAAGAGGTGTGCCTTAATCTATTTAGGGCCACTTCCCAAGAGATGAGAAGAGGGATGAAGTGGTCCTGGGTGACCCAACAGTTAGGTCAACTTCAGGGAGGTAAAAAAGGTAATTTAAGTTTCACTGGTAGTTTTTCCCTGATTAATTCTTTCCTTGTAGGTTTTACTGGTCTATTATCAATCAGAAGTAATGGGACATTAAATTAAAAACTAGATTCTTATCATTAGGACACTACCAAGCCAACAGTTTTTAATTTATAAGAATAAGATTTGCTTAATAAGAAATATAAATTAAATCTAAATATAAATTTTTTAGGTTCAAAGTCGAAGGAAGCACAAAAAGGAGGTCATTTTTATAGTTCAAAGTCTGAAATACTCAGAGCAATGCAACGTGCAGATGAAGCCTTGAATAAAGACAAGATTGAGAGACTTGAGTTGGCGGTGTGTGATGAGCCCTCAGAACCAGAGGAAGAAGAAGAGATGGAGGTGGGACACTGTTAAACAGTCAGTTGTTACTTCTGTTGGGCGAGTGAGGAAAGAAGGGGTGGATATTAAAAGTGATACTCTCTTATTTACATGTTATTTGCATATATATACTTTAATATTCCTGCACATACGTCTGTGTTTCCACAGGACTATAGATTAGGTTAGATTAGACTCTCAGCAGTCATTTTGCTTAAGTTTTCCAGCTTCAGGCCTGGTGGAAGACACACTGTGTAAGAGGTAGTACCAGTTTTGGTAACAAGGAGTGAACTCAGGACAGGAAGGACCTGGTTACAAAACCGGTCATGGTGTCTGGTAGTCAGCCTCTGTAGGAGGGTGTGGTCAAGCCCTGGTAGTTACCTGGATTTATGTGCTCAATACTTTTTTTCTGTGTACTTTGTATGGATAAGAATAGAAGTTAAATAACCTTGAAATACAATCTGGGTTTCAAATGTTAATAGTCACTATTTGCGTGAATTAAATTCTGTTAAGGAACAGATAATTGGTTCATTTAAAACAAACATGGTCATTATTCTGATTTAACAAATCGGTGAGCTGTGTGCTTAAGAGATTCTATGTTTTGTTCTATTATAGATAGGGAATAAACAAGTTAATCTAATGAGTGGTATAAGAGGAGAGAAAAAGTGTTTTTAACCTTATTTTTGGACCAAGGATCATAACATTCATCAAAGGTTTAGAACTGGATGGTAATACAGAAACCATTTAGCCTCCTGTGACTGCCGGGTGTGGAAGATGCATGATACGGCTGGTTTGTGGAGGGCAAGGACTAGAACCAGTAGAGATTGTTTACTGCTTCCTTACACTAAAGAATTTATAAAGTGGGAAACTTCGTAATATGTCCATCTGTAAGAGGAGAGGTAAGCCCGGAAGAAAGACTTAAAGTTGTTTATTTCCATAGCTGACTGTCTCAGGGCATCACACATGGGCTTTTGTGATGTAAGGTCATGCTCATGGCTTCATCACTGTTTTATAGGAAAGAACTGTCATGATCGAATCACTTAGTGCTGTCATATGATACTACTGGAATTGATACTCTTTGAGAAGATAATTTCTCCTTTTTGGAGATGGGTTCTTAACAAAGGAAGTATTGAGAAATACTTCAGCAGCACTGTAATTTTCCAAGTTTTGTTTTGTATTTAAATAACTCTTTCCTTGCCTGCCAGGTAGGTGCAACTTACTCATCAGATAAGAGTGAAGATAATGAAATTGAAAGTGAAGAGGAAGTGCCACCTAAGGTGCAAGGATCTAGGCGAAGTAGCCGCCAGATAAAAAAACGAAGGGTCATATCAGACTCTGAGAGTGACATTGGTGGCTCTGATGTGGAATTCAAGCCAGATGCTAAGGAGGAAGGAAGCAGTGATGAAATAAGCAGTGGAGTAGGGGATAGTGACAGTGAAGGCCTGGACAGCCCTGTGAAAGTGGCTTCAAAGCGGAAGAAAACGGTGTCTGGAAATGGCGCTCTCAAAAGGAAAAGTTCAAGGAAGGAAATGCCCGTGGCCACCAAACGATCAACTGGCATTTCATCAGAAACGAAGAGTACTCTGAGTACTTTCTCTGCCCCTCAAAATTCTGAATCTTCAGCCCACACTGGTGGAGGTGGTGATGATGGTAGTCGCCCCACTTCCTGGTATCATGAAACTTTAGAGTGGCTTAAGGAGGAAAAGAGACGAGATCTCCACAGGAGGCGACCCGATCACCCCGATTTTGATGCATCAACCCTCTATGTGCCTGAGGATTTCCTTAATTCCTGTACTCCTGGGATGCGGAAGTGGTGGCAGATTAAGTCTCAGAACTTTGATCTTGTTATTTTTTATAAGGTGGGGAAGTTTTATGAGCTGTACCACATGGATGCTCTTATTGGAGTCAATGAACTTGGGCTGGTATTCATGAAAGGCAACTGGGCCCATTCTGGTTTCCCTGAAATTGCGTTTGGCCGATACTCTGATTCTCTGGTTCAGAAGGGCTATAAAGTAGCACGAGTAGAACAGACTGAGACCCCGGAAATGATGGAGGCACGATGCCGGAAGATGGCCCATATATCCAAGTATGACAGAGTGGTGAGGAGGGAGATCTGTAGAGTCATTACCAAGGGTACGCAGACCTACAGTGTACTGGAAGGTGACCCCTCTGAGAACTACAGTAAGTATCTTCTCAGCCTCAAAGAAAAAGAGGAGGATTCCTCTGGCCACACTCGAGTGTATGGAGTATGCTTTGTTGATACCTCACTGGGCAAGTTTTTTATAGGTCAGTTTTCAGATGATCGTCACTGTTCTAGATTTAGGACTCTAGTGGCACACTATCCTCCAGTACAAGTCTTGTTTGAGAAAGGAAATCTCTCAACAGAAACGAAGATGATTCTGAAGGGTTCATTATCCTCCTCTCTTCAGGAAGGTCTGATACCAGGCTCCCAGTTTTGGGATGCAGCCAAAACTTTGAGAACTCTCCTTGAAGAAGGATATTTTAAGGAAAAGTTAAATGAGGACAGTGGGGTGATGTTACCCCAGGTGCTTAAAGGTATGACCTCAGAGTCTGATTCTCTTGGGTTAACACCAGGAGAAAAGAGTGAATTAGCCCTCTCAGCTCTAGGTGGTTGTGTCTTCTACCTCAAAAAATGCCTTATTGATCAAGAGCTTTTATCAATGGCTAATTTTGAAGAATACATTCCCTTGGATTCTGACAGGGTTAGTGCTACAAGATCTGGTGCTGTTTTTGCAAAAACCAATCAACGGATGGTGCTAGATGCTGTAACATTAAGCAACTTGGAGATTTTCCTGAATGGAACAAATGGTTCTACTGAAGGGACCCTGCTAGAAAAGATTGATACTTGCCATACTCCCTTCGGTAAGCGGCTCCTAAAGCAATGGCTTTGTGCCCCACTCTGTAGCCCGTATGCTATCAATGATCGCCTAGATGCTATAGAAGACCTCATGGCTGTGCCTGACAAAATCTCTGATGTTGTAGACCTTCTAAAGAAGATTCCAGACCTTGAGAGGCTGCTGAGTAAAATTCATAACGTTGGGTCTCCCCTGAAGAGCCAGAACCACCCAGATAGCAGGGCTATAATGTATGAAGAAACTACATACAGCAAAAAAAAGATTATTGATTTTCTTTCTGCTCTAGAAGGATTCAAAGTAATATGTAAAATTATAGAGCTTATGGAAGAAGTCGTTGACAACTTTAAGTCTAAAATCCTTAAGCAGGTCATTACTCTGCAGACAAAAAATCCTGAGGGCCGTTTTCCTGATCTGACTGTAGAACTGAACCGATGGGATACAGCCTTTGACCATGAAAAGGCTCGAAGGACTGGACTAATTACTCCCAAAGCAGGATTTGACCCTGATTATGACCAAGCTCTTGCTGACATAAGAGAAAATGAACAGAGCCTCCTGGAATACTTGGAGAAACAGCGCAGTCGAATTGGCTGCAGGACCATTGTCTACTGGGGGATCGGTAGGAATCGTTACCAGTTGGAAATTCCAGAGAATTTCGTTACTCGTAACTTGCCAGAAGAATATGAGTTGAAATCCACCAAGAAGGGCTGTAAACGGTACTGGACCAAAACCATTGAGAAGAAGTTGGCTAATCTGATAAATGCTGAAGAGCGGAGGGACGTATCACTGAAGGACTGCATGAGGCGACTCTTCTATAACTTTGATAAAAATTACAAGGACTGGCAGTCTGCTGTTGAGTGCATCGCAGTCTTGGGTAAGACTTAGAACAAGTTTTTCCTAAAGCTTTGGTTAGTGATGCCTTCTGTCCCAGTTGCCACTGAGGTCTATCTCTGAACATAGGTAACAAGGTATAGACATCTTGATGCTTGCCTCTTCACTAGACAAAATGACTAGTTTGTCCATAGCAATTTAAGTTCATTTTTTAGCTTTATTTAATCTTGAATAATTGAACAAAAAATAAAAATATTTTTAGTACTTTTAATGAGGGCAATGTGTTTTAGATCAAATTTCCTTTTCAGTGGAGTGTTTTAGTATTTGATATTGTTTTAATTTAGTTTAACAAAAAATAGCTTAAAAAAACTACCCTATCACTACTGTAACTTTTGTGTCCTTTTTCTATTTTCAGTGCATCTCTTTACTTCATATTTCAAGATTTTAATCTTTTTTCTCTTAGCCCAAATTAACACTTTCTTTCCTGCAGTTGATTTCTCAGAGCTCTGATTTATATATTTATAATTTGGTAACCTTTTCATCTTTTTTCCTTTTTCATGGCCAACTTATTTGGAGCCTTTGCTATTTCAGTTTGTGTCTAAGAGAGAAAGACACTCACTCGCTCTCGGAAGGAGGCTCCAGGCTCTGAGCTCACAGCACAGAGCCTGATGTAGGGCTCAAAACTCAGGAGCTGTGAGACCATGACCTGAGTCAGAGGCTCAAGTGACCGAGCCACCCAGGCACCTCATTTTCCCTGTGTTTTAAAAACACAGTAAGCTCTCTTTCCTTTTCTCAAAAAAAAAACAAACAAACAAACAAAAAAAAAACCCCACAGTAAGCATAGTAACCGTTTACTCAAATTTGCAAGAAAACTATTTTGATCTGAACATGGCAGTCTAGAATGAGATGGCATCCTTTTTTTGTGGCATGTTTTTTAATTTCTTAATTTTAGGGAGAGAGTGTGTGCTAGCAGTAGAGAGGGGCAGTGGAGGAGAGAGAATCCTAAGCAGGCTCCATGTTCAGGGGCTGGATCCCACCATCCTGGCATTGTGACCTGAGCCAAAATCAAGAATTGGTTACTCAAACCGATTGAGCCACCCAGTGCCTCTGTGCCACATTTAGTCCTTAAACCAATATGGCTTTAATAGTTTAGTGGGTAATTAAAAAAAATCTTCCCTCAGTGCAGGTGTTCACAATTGGTGAATTTATTTTCATCTTAAGATTGTTTTAGATCCGGGGCGCATGGGTGGCTCCTTCCATAAAGCATCCTACTTCGGCTCAGGTCATGATCTCATGGTTCATGGGTTTGAGCCCTGTGTCAGGCTCTGTACTGACCATTCAGAGCCTGGAGCCTGCTTTGGATTCTGTGTCTCCCTCTCTCTCAAAAATAAATATTTAGAAAAACTTTTTAAAAAGTTGTTTTATATCAGTGTGCCTATTGTGAGAACATTCTGTTTTAAGAACATGTTAGCTGCATTATTAGATCAAGCAAAAGAGGTCCAGGATAGCATTTCTCCGTTGTAGCTCTTAGCTTCCCCTTGGCATTCCTCTCTGGTCTGGATGTTAGAGGACTAAATCTTCTTGACGTGTGGTTGGGGGAGGGATTTGGGGCCGAAAATGAAAGAGCTGTCATTTTATTACAAATGCTGTTATAGAAGACCCTAAAACATTTAGGCTGATGACTGACTTTAGGGCACTGAACACATTAACAAAGCATTTTACGTATTCTGGAGTGTCTCTTGGGGGGTGGGGGAACTATGTCTAAAAAGCCAGTACCACCCTCCACTGAAAAAGTTTGTTTTGTTTAGAACGTTTCTTTTTGAGAGACCCAGGGTGTGAGCTGGGGAGGGGAGAGAGGAAGACCCAGAATCTGAAGCAGGCTTTTTATTATTAATTAGTTGGGTCATTGTGCTTATCAGACCTTAAAAATGATGAGGCCTCACTTTTACCCTAACAGATGTCTTGCTGTGCTTGGCTAACTACAGTCGAGGAGGTGATGGCCCTATGTGTCGTCCAGTAATTCTGTTTCCAGATGAAGACACACACCCCTTCTTGGACCTTAGAGGGTCACGGCATCCCTGCATCACGAAGACTTTTTTTGGAGATGACTTTATTCCTAATGACATTCTAATAGGTTGTGAGGAAGAGGAGGAGGAAAGTGGCAAAGCTTATTGTGTACTTGTTACTGGACCTAATATGGGGGGCAAGTCGACACTCATGAGACAGGTAAACCTTTAAGATTTTGTAACAAAGTTATTTGTATGCTTTAGGAATATATTACATATTTAGTTACGCTCTTTTCCAGATAGCACATGAATTATACAGGGTTCAGTCACCAGCATACTAGGAAGCAAAAGAAAAAATGTCTGCCTGGTGTTATAGGGGGCATAGATTTTTAAAAGGCCAGGAAAACAATAAAAAGGCAAGGGAGATTTCAAGTTATGATGTCTAAACTTTGACTCTGAAGGTAGGTGTATTTATAATAAAAGTGCTGCAAGTTTGTCCTTCAGTTAGACTCATTTGTGGGAATGCTTATAAAAGAACCATGACTGACTTGTTCAGATAGGAAAGAAAATCTATGACCTCGAGTAACTGTTGGGAACTCTTTTAGGGAAGATAATAGATACATGAGGGGTTGGCCAGCCGTTGAGCTAAACCTGATTTACATTTTTTAAAGGGTTGTAAAAAATAATAAAAAATGTGACTGAAAATGTTTGTTGACCCCCCTGCTTTCTTGTATAATCTTATATTTAAGTTCATCAAATTTGCTAACTAGCAATCTAGTGCATTGGTTTTGAGCCCCATGTTTGTTTTTCTGTCAGGCTTCTCCAGGTGATCTTTAAAAAAATGAAAATGGGTGAGCTTGACAAAGTACAGGAGGGTTCCATCCTCACAAATTGATTGGTTTGGAATTGGTTCTAGGCATCAGCAATTTTAAAGAGCTCCCAGTTGATTCTGCTGTGGAGCATTCAAACCTCACAGGCAGAGGTTTTCAGGCCAGTTAGGCCCTAACCCTTTTGCCTTTTCTAGGCTTCACTTTGCCTTCTAAGAGCACCTAACTCCTACATAATTGTTCTTATGAAAGGTGCAGTGTGTTTATTAGCTTGGCTTACTGTCTTCTGGATATATATAGATCTGTAACTGTCTATCTGTTCTTTCCTAATACCAATTAGAAAAGACCTTTTCCTCCATCCACAGGCTGGCTTATTAGCTGTTATGGCCCAGACGGGTTGTTACGTACCTGCTGAAGTGTGTAGGCTCACACCAATTGATAGAGTATTTACTAGACTTGGTGCCTCAGACAGAATAATGTCAGGTGAGTTTTCCACCTAAGGCTTTATTATTTGACAATTCCTTTCTATTTTTTAAATGATAAACATTGTCACTTGAAATTTGCATGAGTCATTTACATTTGCTGTTTGATTTTTCTTGTGGAATGCTTTCAGACATTTGAAATCATTCTGTTTCAAGAATTGCATCATCTTTTAGTAAGATTTAACTTGGGTAGCTCATGATGGATTCAAAGACTATGAACCTTAAAGATGAATGTACTGTTTTAGGATTCTTAAAGATCTCCTGTGTGTGTGTTATAGGTGAAAGTACATTTTTTGTTGAACTGAGTGAAACAGCCAGTATACTTACACATGCAACAGCACATTCTCTGGTGCTTGTGGATGAATTAGGTAAGACATTACAATTTCCATTTGAAGGCTATTTTAAAAACTTTGGTACAAAGAATTATTTTCCTTGAAGACGGTTGACAGGACAATTCTTTAAAAAACTTTGAATGAACTCACCTTTGTGCCACAGTTCATAGTTGGAGGTAAAAAGATAATGCGAAAAAGTTTTCAGATTATTATGACCAAGGCTCTAGATCTCTTAATCCTATTAAAATATAGTTACAATTGGAGGAGAATATTTAAGAAGAAACCAATAGGACATTCTGAATATCAGTGGTACCTGAAACAGTATAGTATGCTTTAAATAAATGTACCCCACTCCCAGGACTGCTAAGTGAGACCCTATAGGGCCTATTATTTGGATGCATTAATTGAGGTTACTGTTCAAGCTTGGGTTTTTTTTTTCCCCCCACTGTAAGGAGTATCCTTTTTGTTATTAGGCAGATGCATAATTTATGCCTGTTTTACTTCCATAGGAAGAGGTACTGCAACATTTGATGGAACAGCTATAGCAAATGCAGTTGTTAAAGAACTTGCTGAGAACATAAAGTGTCGTACGTTGTTTTCTACCCATTACCATTCATTAGTAGAAGATTATTCTCAAAATGTTGCAGTGCGCCTGGGACACATGGTATGTGTAAAATGCTTATGCAAAAGGTTAGATTTTTTTGAGGGAATCAAGTCAGGTACTTCCATTACTACTACTAGCACATGAATAAAACAAAGTATTTTCTTTTTTTTAGGCATGCATGGTAGAAAATGAATGTGAGGATCCCAGCCAGGAGACCATTACTTTCCTCTATAAATTCATTAAGGGAGCCTGTCCTAAAAGCTATGGCTTTAATGCAGCAAAGCTTGCGAATCTTCCAGAGGAGATCATTCAGAAGGGACATAGAAAAGCAAGAGAATTTGAGAAGATGACTCAATCACTGCGATTATTTCGGTAATTATACTTGGATATAATTTTGCCATGCAGCTGACCTTATCAAAAAACCAAGGGGGGGATGGTTGATATGAACTAATTTGTTTTTTTTTTTTTAATTTTAAGGGAAGTTTGCCTGGCTAGTGAAAGGTCGACTATAGATGCTGAAGCTGTCCCTAAGTTGCTGACTTTGATTAACGAATTCTAGACTACATTGGAAGCTTTGAGTTGACTTTTTGACAAAGGTGGTAAATTCAGACAACATTATGATCTAATAAACTTTATTTTTTAAAAATGACCATTTTTCCATTTTCTTTCTAGGAAATTAAACCCTTTTAATTCTTATCTACCTTCTACATAATGGTTATTGAATACTCCACAATATATTAAGTCTAGATGTTATGGTACATGCATACACTTTCAGGCTGTTTATACCCACTGTCACCAATACACATAAATGGGGGGGGGAAGCTATGAAACTGTATAGGGCTGTATATATACTTGTCTCAGCTTAATGCAGGAAATGTTTTTAATTTCCAGCAGTTTGTCTAAACTGTTCAAAAAAAAACTATGAACAGAGTTCAAATACAGGACTGTTTTGAAGAGACTTTCTAAAGTGTACTTTAAAACATAGTAGTTTTTACCTTTCACAAAACTGAGTTACAAGAATACTTTTGTTTTACAGTGCATCCCTTCCTAGGAAGTCTCATTAAAACACTCACTTTTTCTAGGGGTGATTTTGAATGCTGCACAGGGAAGGGAAGGAAATAATAGTCTTAACTTTTCTTAAAGGATACCAGAAACATTGCTGGATATAATTTAAGATTAGTGTTTTCTCTTTCATAGAAAGAACGTACATACTGGGACATGAGTACAGTTACAGCAAGTCTAGGTGTGCTAACAAAACAGGGCACATTCAAGTACAAGAAGATTTGCTTGAAATTAAAAACAAACTACATGAGATTAAAGCATTAAAATCATATTTCTCAATCTGAATACATGTTAAAAAAAATCAAAAGAAACGCAGAAGTGCTAGCTCACATTTTTACCATATTACAAAAGCAATTGGTACCCATGTCCATAAAGGCAGCAACAAAGCTGCTTGTCTATTGAAGAGTACTACTGCAAATTGGACTGCATTCAATGCTAGTTGTAAAAACACCAGCTTTTTTTCAGAAGTTGGTATCTGTACAAAATTGCAGCTTATTTCTTCACTTCTGTCCCTTCAAAAGTCTTTACACAGTAATGCTAAAACACCCAGCTTTGAGATCCTGAGTCAATATATTGCCACTTTCTTTTTGGTAGCTTGAGCTTCATAGTGTCTACTGACCTCGTGTATCCATTTTTAATACAGTCTCTTCCTGTAGCATGGGCAAATATTTTAAATCTTCTTCCAAAAAAAAGTTTTAAGTTATGATGTTAGAATGGCAGGACTTTTTCTTTAGGGAAGGAATTCAGTTGTGCTGCAATGTATTAGATTCTATAGGTGGAGCAGAGTCATATAGTGTATCTGTATCATGTGTAGGCTCACCAGCTAATGTACAAGGATTAGACAGTGTTCCAGCACCACAGTCACAGAAAAACCTAAAGCAAAATGAAAACCCAAAAATTAGGAAAGTGAGGGGGAAAATAAGTGGGTAACAGAGCAAGCAAGCGTGCTACATACCTATCGTGTCTAATAAATTCTACATCATGTCCCTGATGGCACTTCTTAATGCAGTTCACACATATGGCATTTCGATCTGTGGTGTTACAAGTGTGACATCTAAAAAGCAAAAGCATAGATTATTTTTCTTGGACATACTTCCTCAAAATATAGTATTTTATCCTGTGACCTCTGGTTTATGAGGAAAGAGGACCAAAACCAAAATTTTTGTGGTCCCACCCCAGATTAATTCTCCAGAAGGACTTCAATATAGTAAGTGAATCTTTTGTTCTATATCTTCTGAAGAAAAACATCTGAATTGCAATTTAACCTATCAAAGTCTGTATTGAATCACCTTGGGGGAAAAGAGAGTAAAAAACCACTCCGTGACTAGGATATATGGAACACTTAAGGACAGCTTTGAAACTCCTAGGCAACTAGGCAAACAATGTAAGCATTGGTTCCACCTTTCTAGTGCTGTAAGGTAAACTTCAGGTATTTTGTCATATTTATGATCCCCAACAGAATACTCAAGTAGACTGATCACAGAACTCAATGTAGACAAAAAGTTGTTATATTCTCTTTCCACTGGCAAATGCCCAATTTCCTCTACCTCAAGAAAAATCTAAAAATGTAGGTCTTGCTAGTTTAGAAAAAAACACCACACACAGGAAAAAAATCACAATCTCCCCCTTTCCAAGATTCACAAGTAATTTAGAACTATACCTGTAGAAATCATGCATGGGATAACTGGTATAACTTGATATTTTATATAAACATTGGCCTCTACTAACAGCCTTTTCTATGGCATCTTGATTGTTCATTATTTTGTTATCTGTAATAAAAGAAAAAAATAAGTAAAATTCTAGAGGAAAAAGACAACATAAAAATACAGATTAGAAGACAGGATAAAAATATTATTCTAATAGAAGAGTCACTTTAGATCTTTAACAAAGGCTAACCAATTGAGTAAGACAGCTTAAAGAATTTTCCTTGTATAAGAGAACAAGCTGAAACTTAGAAAGTAGTTGAGTTACAGTTAACTTGGTAGATTGACAGAGGAATCAAATAACAATGGCTTCTGATAACCATTATTTTTTCATGGCGTATTTTCTGTATTTATAGGTAGAGCAAACTCCAACATACCTTTCATTGTCACATTAACACCAGATGCTAAAAATAAGCCTCCAAACCGGTTATTAAAAATCTGATTGCCTTCTAGTGTTGCAGTTGCATGATTTGTAATTTCAATACCTGAAGTAAAATTTACAAACAGTAGATACATCACATACAGTTTCTTAAAAGAAACCTGCAATATAGCAAATATAAACTAATTCTTTTACTTTAACATCTCAAGAATAAGATGAAATGTTTGAGAGTCCTTGAGAAAAACATTTGTTTCCCACTGTTAGCAGTCGACTCCTTGCTAAAAGAAGGAATAGGACAGTTGGTTCATAACTTACTACTTTCTTTACAAACTAAGTAGAAGAGGATAAATGCCCAGAAGTATGTTTAGGTAGCCATTAAGCTGTACATATGAAGAAAAAAGGAGCTGGATGGCTATTTGAGATGAAAATAATCATCCTCTTCATTGGCAAAAGGCTGAAGTGTACTCCTAGTACCTTGTGAGGCCAGAAGGTTTAAGTTGATCTGTGCTCCAAAGGGCGGTCGTACAAGCCTGCATTCTGCCCCTTAATGTTTCACAATTAACTACCAAACACCAAGAGAGGTTTCTTAAAAGTTTGGTTTAGAGTAGTAGAATCCAGAACTTGGATTGGGGGCTCTCCTAAGCAATTGTCAGTTGATAGGCATTCAGCCACTTTGCAACACAATTTATACTGTTAATTATTAAGCAAAAGAGAATAGACTAAAATTCAAATGCTTTATAGAAAACAAGTCACAGGTTAAAAGAAAATACAAACCTGCAGCAAACCCATCAAATATTCTGTTTTTCCTTAAGACTGGATGACTATTAGTGCTGATGAGAACACCTGCTTGAGCATTCCTGAAAATATCATTTTCTTCAAGGAGACCTATAATAAAATATTTCCTCAGATTAAGGCTAATGAACATAATAACCGTTACTAGGCATTTTGGTGGTATTTAGGGAATCTTTTAGTTTCTTATTAATTGCATTATATAAAATTCACAGGACTAATTTTTCAGCTGTAAGTAAGTTTATTAGTAATTCAGAGGAATGTAAGGTAAGATTTAACTAAAAATGGCATGTAAATATCCTAATGAATCTGGAAATTCCATGATAGCAGGAACTATGTGCAGCTCATTCACTATTGCATCCCCAGTGGCTGGCACATAGTCCTCACTAAAAATACTGAATTAAAATTAGTTCCTTTTAAACGTTTTTGCAAGCCTTTGCAGTACCCTCCCTGTTTTCATTCAATCCCTGATTATTTCTGGCCACTATTATAATCATCATTTGATCAATTTTCTTTACTCCAGTCTCTTTTGTTGCTATTTTCCTCAGTTTCCCAGTTTCCTACAACTCTATCACATACCTTTCTACCTATTTAAAATTAGGTTGCCATTTAAAGCTTTTCAAAATACTCCCCCAACCTATTTTGTCTTCCTACATTACCTATGCTTTGAATACGCTATACATTTTTATCTCTAATGCTTTTGGTTTGTATTATTTGCTCATCCTGGAATTAGGTCCTACCCTCTTTCTTCCTAATTTCACGTCCTCTGGAAGATTTTTAGTGTCTCTCCATCAAATTTATTATTCTTTCTTCTGTGGGCATAACATAATGATCAATAGCTGAGGAATCAGATTCTGGCCTTCAAAAACTGATTTCACCTCCTCCTAGCTCTGAATAGGCAAATTACTTTGTCTCAATGTTCTTATCTGTAATATGGGAATAATGGGACCTACCACATAGGGTTATAATGGGAATTAAATGAATTAATACATGTAAAAGTATATAGCACTAAGTATTAGCTATATTACTCCTATAAAACCGTAAGTATAGTGAATTATTTGTTGTGTATTAGTGTTTCTCTGCTCTGAAGATGTGAAGTAATTTTTATTTCTGTAGACCTGTGACCATCTGTGGTATTTCAGTCTCGACCTTAAATTGCTTTTCCCCTGGAAAATGACTTCCCAGTCACTATCTGTAATCTTTGCTTTCAGTAAGATCCAGTCCAAATGCCATATGCAAAGTCTTTTAGGATTTGAGCCCTGCCCCTTTTCTAAAAGGCTCAACTTTCAGTACCTCTTTTCCTTAGTAAACCGCTGTTTCCTTCAGACTTTTTTAATGTGCCATTAGACTATGAACTTTCTGGATGTAGTACTATTTTATTTATCATTGTATCTTTAGCATCTGTATCACAGTTGCTAGTACATAAGCGTTCAATTAATACGTACAGAACAAGTGAAACTGAAATAAGTATGCTTTCTGTACCTGGAATGACCTCCACACCCCATTTACCAGTGAATACTCATTTTTCAAGACCGTTCAAGAGTGATTTTACTACATGAACCTTTTCTCAACACCTTACAAATAAAGCCATCCACTGTATTGTGTTTCCTCATTATACCTTGTAAATACTCCTATCAGATATGTTACTTTATTATTAGATTCTAAGCTCTTCCAGAGTCCATGTCATTAATGGAATCATCACTGCTTGGCTGTAGTAAATTTTGTTCATTATGGTATGTTGTAGAAATATCCTTCTGCAGAAGATGTGTACACTGCTGGGTTACTGACATTTCAGGAATGGTGATAAATTTGCATTTGACATTCTCCCCTAGTCTCTCTTTATGAACAATGTGCATTTGCAAGGGGCAGGGACTGTGGAACTTTTGCCTCAACGCAAAATGAGTTGACCTTTACAAAGTATACAAAAACAGGCACACCCGTTGGCTTCATTAATTTCCACTCTCCAACAAACATGGTTGTAAAGTTACAAAGCAATACTTCTTTACTACATTTTCATATATTTACAGACCCAATTAATTTCTCACCTGGTTCTGTAACTGGACTTTGATGTTCATTATAATCATATCACTATTCTAAACAATAAGTCCAGAGAGAGGATGTAAACAAATTCTACCCTAAAAAAGCCTAACAAACTGGCATACTCAAGATGGCTACAAAACGAAAAGAAAAACTATAAACACTTGTCTCCTTTACCTCTAGGCACTAATCTAAACCATCTCAAGACCTGATAAGGAAAAAGGCTGATAGTCACTCATTTATAACATACTAATTGGTTATGTCTCTGATCTTTAAAGATACGGAAGAAGAATAATGAAAAACTGGATTTTTTACTAATGTAAAATTAACAACTATACCTCGACCCCCATTAAATATACAGATGCCACCATCTCTTCCATCATGGATTTTATTTCTTCTTAGTGTAGGATTACTGTCCGTCTTAATCCAGACTCCAGCCATTGCATTATCAAATATTTCATTGTCTTCTATACAGCCTAGACCTACAAATATAAACATGTAGGCTATGTTATTTGGAAAGTGTATTTCTAAAGAATTAGCTGAGAAAAAAGATGAAATTCAACATACCAGAATTATAAACAAGAATTCCACCATTCTGTCCTCCCCAGATTTTGTTGCGTCTAATCTTGGGGTTGCTTCCAGTCCTATGGATACAATAGGAAATAGTGACATTTAAATTGCTTCTACCCTTGGGGTGCCTGCCTGGGTGGCTCAGACGGTTATGCATTAGACTTCAAGGCAGGTCACAATCTTGTGGTTTCATGAGTTAAAGCCCTGCGTCGGGCTCTGTGCTGATAGCTCGGGGCCTGGAGCCTCCTTTGGATTCTGTGTGTCCCTCTCTGCTCTTCCCCACTCACACTCTTGTCTTTCTCTCTCAAAAATAAGTAACATTAAAAAATAAAATAAATTGCTTCTAACCCTTATCCATGTTATATGAGGTTAACAGTGGAAAAATTCATATTAGTCACAATAAGAATAAATGTAACAATGGAATCCTTCCAAGATGCTCTGAGAAAGTTTATTGGTAAAGACACTGGTTTAATTTTGCTTAATTCTATTTCCTACAGAATACACTTAGCTATAGATTATATTATGACTATACAGTCTCATATACAAACTGAGGAAGTTAGATTAAATGACTATTACTGCATACTCCCATCATATATAAAATGAAGGGCTGAATTATAAGTACTATTACAGTTTCTAAAACTTAAAATACAGGAAAGACGGGTATAAAAAACTTAATTTTACAGAAATAATGTAAAATCAGAAGTTCCCATCTGAGTGCCTACAACATGCCAGGTATGGCTCATAAGTGTTTTTATGCAGCCTTCCACTTTCCAAGCATGACGGAGTACACTGGTAAATACGACTGCTACACGTGCACTTACAGCACATGCCTGTGTGCCACTGGCTGCTATATTCAACTGGGTCAAGGAAAGTTATATTCTGACAATTTAAGTCAAGCACGTGATAAGAGTGTGAATATATATGGAGGAATAGAATAAAGGCTGAGCATTAAATAACAAGGAAAGTTCCACATACCCCACATACTCCCACCCAACTTCTTCCCGAAAGAAAGCCAAATGTGAAAACGTTTACCTTATCTGAACCCCTGAATACATATGATTATAGATATCATTGTCCTCTAGCACTCCATGTCCGTTGTCATAAAAATAAACACCAACCTAAAATTAAAAAATATTGTTTTCAAATGACAAAGTATTTATCAAACAATGTATTTCCCATATAAGAGTCCAAAATAATTTTACCTGCTTCCCACTATGTATCCTGTTTCTTCTCAGGACTGGAGTGCTGCCAGTTGTCACCCAGACCCCAGCCAGAGTATTACTATAAACTTCATTCTCTTCTATTACGCCTTGTCCTTTCTCATGCTAAATAAAATTTATTACAATAAATAAATCACAATACATATCTTTTAGAAACATTACTAAATATATGTGTGTATGTGTTCTAGAGTAAGTAGTTTATATTTCCCCTTTAAAGAAAGTTTTGATAAAAAAAAATCTCCATTTTTATTTTTTAATCTGGATAAAGAGGTAATGATACCATTGTTTTTATGTAGCTTCTACATGAATTTAAGCTCCAGAAGTTTATACACTGTTCCTTATGTGGTTTCATACTTTAAATCTATTATAGAAAGAGCATTAATTAGCATTCAATATTCATCAGCAAAAAAACTTGTCTCTCATTTAGTAAGTTAATAGTAAGTTAATAGTTTCAAATTTATTACTGATGAAATCATTCAAAATAAGGTCTTAGGGTTACTAAAATTTTCATTTTGAGTATAAGATTTAAGATCTGGACATTTTTAGAACTGGAAATAAAAATTAGAGTCACACCTAGCATTACACAAGGACCTTTCTAAAATTTCCTACATTTTCTCACTTGCATAAGTTGTAACAGTTTCAGATAGTAACAGAAGACTTAGGACTAATACATGATTTTACAGTTTTGTAAGATGCTCAATTATGTTTCAAAATAAATTCAAGTAAGAAAATGGCTTTTCAAAAAAGTGAAAAATATCCAATTCTAAGGGCACCTGGCTGGCTCAGTCAGAAGAGTGTGTGACTCTTGATTTTTAGGGTCATGAGCCCCATATGCTGGGGGACAGAGATTTCTTAAATAAATAAAAATTAATAAAAAGATACATCTTCTATGTCTAAATTCATTCAGTTGATTGGATTTTATAGAACACTACACACACTATGAAAGTAAGTTATTTATATACTGGCAGAGAGAACAAGAGTCTTATTGTATAAATATTAAGGACAGTCATAAATTCATACTCTACAAGTTAAATGTGGCCTATCCCTTCTCCCTTGGTTTTAATGCATGGCATTCTACAACTATATTCATTAACTTACCACATAAATTCCACCATGCTGGCCATCATGAATTTTGTTATGTCGAACAATTGGACAACTGTTTGTCCTAATCTGAATTCCCGCTAGTGCATTGCCTATTTAAAAATAAAAGTTATAACATCAACATAAGGAGCCTAGTAGAACACAGTAAGAGTTTTACATTATATAGTAGCTAAATTTTTTAGTTTTAGGAAAAGCATGAGTCTGTAACGTATGTCATATTCAGAAAGATATTTATGGTCAATGAACATTAAAGACAAAACTAAGGGAACTAGAAGAATAAAAAGAAAAACTGTAGGCAGTATCGGTATAATGGTTAAGAGTAGAGACTCAGAAGCCAGGCTGCCAAAATTTCAATCCCAGGAATTCTACTTTCCTGTGTGACTGTAAGATATTTATCCTCAGCATACCTTTGTTTCCTGATGAATAAGTGGGAATATTTAATAGTGTCTACTTCGCAGAGCTGATGTGAATATTATAGGACTTAATTCAGGTAAGGTGATCAGAATAATGGCTGAAATCGAGTAAGCTTTATGTAAGTTTTATCAGCAATGTATCAATGTCACAATACATTTGCTGAATTACGATCTCAAAAAGGTTTAATGAGGATTAAGTGTTTTCCTTTTATAGTTAGTCCAAAGCAAATGGAGTGAAATCTAAGGAAACTGTAGATACTTCCTGAGACTAAGGTCATATTTATATTTTCATCACTGATATCTGACACAGTGATTGGTATACAGTGGATATTCAGTAACTGTTAAGTGAATAATGACTATTAAGTAAGTAGATATCACAAAAATATCTTTATTGAGAGTGTAAAGAAATTGGATCAATTATCCTACTTGGATGGTTTCAAAGAGGTCCAGACCTGTGTTAATGTCAAGAAGAAAGGCCAAGATCCAAAACTGTATAGAGCAAAAACCACATGCTTACCATAAATGTCATTTCCTTCAATAAGGCCTCGTCCATCACCAAAGATGTAAACTCCCCCTTGATTTCCATTAAAGATAGAATTCCCCCTATATTTATAAGAAATAATAAAAAATAAACAACTACTCAACCATCTACTAGCTTACTGGTTTTACATAATCAATTGTAAGGCCACACATAATCATGTGACCTTAAAATTATATTTATCTTCTATGGGCCTCAGTTTCCTAATCTGTAAAATCAGACACTCAGATTAGAGGATTTCTTGTAATTCTTTCTAAGACCTAAAGTATGTAAGAGCCACCTAGTATTTGAGACAAAATAATTCTTTTTTCCCCCAAAATATTTGAGAGAGCGAGTACACATGAGCAGGGGAGGAGCAGAGAGAGGGCAAGAGAGAGAAAATCTCAATCTGACAGTGTAGTTTATGTATGTATGAACCCCAAGATCATGACCTGAGATGAAATCAAGAGTCTGACACTTATTAACTGACTGAGCCACCCAGGCACCCCCAAAATAACATTCTTAAAAATTCCCCCTCAAAATAGCTAACACACTGAGAAGAATGGTCTTTTTAGTTGATCTGGAAACATTTGCTGAATATTAAGACGATGGAAATCCCATAATCTATTTTCAAAAAGCCAGTGGAAAATAAAACTTGGCAATTAAAAATATCTCATTATCACTTATCACATGATTATAGTTCTGTTCTACAGTCTTAATTAGCCAGTGCCTTTCAGGGTGGATCTGTTTGTTTCCTTACTGTGGCCAGAGAGAGTGGTAGGAACTATTAAAGAAAGTGATGGTTTGAAGTTTTCACTTTCTGTTATTCTTGGACTCTCTCTCCAAGAATCTCTGAGGTAATTATTTTCCTGAATTATGCTATCTGCTGACTCTCAGACAAAAAAAGAGAAAACAGTTCATGGCCCTATGTACTCATTTGTAATGCAGTTTGATGAATTTAAAATAAAAATCACAGCATTTGCAATTGTTCATAAAATAATATTATGCATGGCTCAGATCACTAAAAAACAACAGAACACCCTAAAATAAAAGCAACAGTTATGCTCATTCAGATGCATAGACATTTACTAGGAAAATCTATTTTACAGTAGTCTGATGTCTAGGAAAACCCCTGAGAGTTAAAGTTAAGTATCCTGACTTTTCTTACAACACAAAACAATGTGACAAAGTAATTTCCATTCAGAATTACATATTAAATACCTTATTGTTGGGTCACTATTTGAGGTAATCCATACACCTGCAAAGTTGTTTGCATAGATTTTATTCTCTATGAATTGTCCTCTTCCTTTTTCATGCACATATATTCCTCCAGTCTGCCCATGATGAATCTCACATCGAACCACTGTGGGGTTAGCATAGGCTTTTACTTCAAAGCCTGCTATTCTGTTTCTGTGTATGTTGCAACTTTCAAAGTAACCCTGAAAAACACAAATTAAACTGCAGGTAAGGCTACCTCCCAAAAAGAAATGACATTTTAAAAAATGACCTTTTTAGTGTATACCTCCAAATTACGTATCAGAAGTGGTCAAGAGTAAGAATAAAATATGGATATACACTAAATTTCAAATGATAAACACAAAATAGATTTAAGTATTTTAGTAAAACGAAGAACCACAAATTCTATAATTAGTCTGAGTATACTCAAAGCCAGGAAAGAAATATAGGGAAAGATTTACTCAATAAATGCAAATAAACACCATTACCCAATAAATATATAGATCCTTTAACATTAGTATTAAATAAAGTAATCCTTGTAATTTAAAAATGTCCCAAAAAATCAAATTCTAACAAGTTGACTTAAGCACATAATCGGAGACTATAAAAAAGGTCATATAAAATAATGTTCATCTTAGACTGACTGGCTAACTAAAATCCTTCTGAAGACTTATGTTTATGCTCTACATGCTATCATGTTAAATAAAAGGAACAGTACATACTTTAAGATAGTATATATTAAGTATGATCTCAATTTTATTTCAAGAAAAACAACCTGAAGAATAAAACAAAAATATGAGGGTGCAATTATCTGAGTAGTATTATGGATGACTTTTGTATCCTTTATACTTCTTTTAATTTCTTAAATTTTCTGGACATGCTTTACTTGTTTTATAATGAGAGTAAAAGTTACTGTAATATGAATATCCTAAATTTTAAGATCCAATCAGACTAAATATTTAGAGAAAAAAATAAGACATTCCTAAGATGGCACTTCACCTCCTGGTCTATCTCCCTTCAAAAACTGAAGGTATTCTCCTTTTTTTAAGTTCTCTTTAACACTAAATACTTTCTTATGCTATACCTCTATGTGCTGTGCTCTGTACTACTTCTATACTGGACACATCCATTTCTAACTGATCATAACTCCTACATAGAAATGAATATACTAACTTCTGGTGCAGCTATACAAGACTTCACACACACTAAGCACTCAAGTAAGAACTAATGAACCTTTTGCAAAATCTTGTAGAGGTTAAAAACAGGATGTAAATCTGAACACTCTAGTTTACTATATATTTAACTCTTTAAGAAGACCGACCTCTAACAATAACATTCAAAAGAAGTTCTGGGATTCATTTACTACAAGTAAAGTACAAATTATCATTGTTAACTTCATATTTGAATTATATCTTTTTTAAGTTAGGGAATTATATAAAAAATAACTTCTTTAAATATGAAAAGCTTCCTTGATTTTACATCAAATAAAAATGAATGTATAATGGATATATATAGACTATTATGGCAAAATTGAGCATCAAAGAGAAAAAACGAAAATTCAAGAGTTCAGACCAAATGAACTTAATGTTAGGTTGGAATGAATCCACGTTTCTGATGTTTTCATTATTGAGAAAGGCGCTCAGTTAGGCTCCTAGTTTCTTTCTGCTGCGAGTTGAAAGACTTCTCTGATGAGTTAACCTCGGGAAGAGGTTATGTCCATTGAGTTTCACTCTTTTCCTCACAGAAGCAGGCTGCCCTGAGGGAGGATGCCTTCTGCCACTACTCCACAAATAAATCTTACGACTAAGGGGGTAAGCCTATTTTATTTTGAGATGCAATTATAACCAGATCCATTTGGTTCTTGTTCTAAGCTGTATTCTTCAACTTAACCTTTTAAGGGTAATAAAATGCTAGTTCAGCCCCCTCCTGCTACTTCATGGCTTTGTTTCTTAATTTGTTCAGAATATGGCAAGGAAATGTGCTGCTTATTGGGCTTCCATAAAGATTTCAGTAAGCCTATCTACTGACTACATTAAACATACAGTACTGCAAGGCTATTTTGTTATGTGCTGACTAAAGATGATTCAAAAGTAGGGATGCTCTTTCTCTTTTCTTTAGATTTTGATTTTTGTACAGTTAGTAAGATAATCAACTAAAGCAATTTATTTTGTTAAGTGTTTTTTGAGAGAGAGAGAAAAAGAGAGCGTGCACGCACATGAGTTGGGGAGGGACAGAGAGAGAAACCCACACGGGCTTAGCATCATCAGTGCAGAGCCTGATATGGGGCCTGAACTCACGTACTGTGAGATCATGACCTGAGCTAAAACCAAGAGTTAGACACTTAACCCACTAAGCCACCCAGACACCCCTAAGATAGTCAACTAGATCGACAAGTTTATTAAGGCAAACAGCAGTCTAAGCAAGCTCCATGCAGTCAGTGTAGAGCCCGATGTGGGGCTCGAAACCACAAACTGTGAGATCATAACCTGAGACGAAATCAAGAGTTGGACGCTCAACCAACTGAGCCACCCAGGCACCCCTGTGATCGGTTCTTTAAACACTTCAATATATTTATATTCACATCAAGTTTATCACTTTATCTTCCTGAACATAAGGTTTTATAATCTGGTCTAATCTGGACTGGTAGCCCTGGTCATAGGCATGCAGTCATTTACCATATTGCAATTTAGATGAAAGGTTAAAAATGTCTCCTACTTTCATCAAAGATGGAGTTTGTAACCTATATTTTTTGTTTTATGAGAACTTTCAAGAAAATAAAGGAGCAAAAAAACTTTCTTTCCTTCATACTTTTTTTTTTAAGTAAATTCTACTCCCAATGCGGGGCTTGAACTCATGACCCTACAATCAAGAGTCACATGCTCCAGATGCCCCACTTCATGCTTTGAAAACCAGAAGCTTCTATATTGCTACAACTGTCATTTTATTACATTCAGATAGAACAATGACTGACTGACATATAGTTTTATAATTTTACAAGGAACTAAAGGGTTCAGTTAATGTAATTCTGCTTTAAAATAAATTTTAATGGAATGCCATCTGTTTTAAGAGTTGCCTTTAGTGTAAAATAGCCTAATAATACAGAAAGGTTAAGTAAGATATAGACAGAATTCTACTTTGCCTTATAAGATGCGAAGCACAAAAACTCCAACATATATATATATATAAAATTCAAAAAACAAGGGTGTTTTGTTGGACAGTTCCATAAAAATGATTTCTGCCCCCATCAAAGATACCAGATTGCTATGAGCTTCTTCCATATATAATTTAAGTTTATTTTGTGTGTGTGTGCATGAGAGAGAACGAGTGCGCACGCGCGCACACACAAGTGGTGTAGAGGCAGAGAGAGAATTCCAAGCAGGCTCCAACTGTCAGTGCAAAGCCTGATGTGAGACTTGAAGACATGAACCATGAGATCATGACCGGAGCAAGAGTTGGGGCGCTTAACTGACTGAGCCACCCAGGCATCCCAAGCTTCTTCCATATATGAATTAAGGGCTTGTTAACTTCTTACCACAAAACCTAAACCTAAATCCTTGCCATACACATTACTATCAATTTTTGAAAATTAACTTTCTGTAAAGTTAAAAACTTAACACTGATATAAAAACAAAAGGCAAAGGATTTTTCATTTAAACTTTTTTGGAAGTACAACAGTCTTTATTAAATATGACAAAGTAAAAGGCATTCAAGAATTTCTATTAAAACTCTCCAAATAAAAGAAAAAAAATATTAAAAAATGCTATCTTCATTGAAATAAATGTCTGCAACCCAAACTTTTATAGAACACTTGCCAAATATTGTGAAATCTTGATAAGGAAGAGTAGGTACCAAAACCTAACAAATGCTATCTTAGACCTTTAGCAAGGTAGTTTTCCCCCAAATAACTGAAGGTTCCAACGAGCCTAGCCAAAGTGATGAGATCTAGTGGCATGAACTGAAGAGACAAAAGAAATATTTCCATATTGTTTTCATAGAAATATCCCAGCCACAAGAAATAAATCTGAGTAAGAAACACACTAAGCATGAAATTTCTATCATCAAAAACCTTATGCTTTCTATCTAAGGGACACTATCCAAAGTAAAGGAAAATGAGAGAGAGGAGAACCAAATTTCAACACAGATGATCTGTCATCTGTCAAGTGTCAAATTCATAAATATAGAATAAATGTCTCAAAAAACTTTATAGCAATTTGGTTTTGCTATGGTATTCTAATTATATTTCACAGAAAACAATATTCTGGAATGGATTTAACATTAAAAAAAGATAATTGGGAAACTGAACAATGACAAAAATAGTTTTTAGGAATGAGACTGGTACTGGGGTTATGTGAAAGAAAGAAAAAGGAAAGAACTTCATCTTTTAAAGATATGTGCTGAAATATTTACAGATGAGATGATGATGTCCAGGATTTGCTTCAAAATAATCTAGAGAGTAGAGAATAAAGAGTGACTGAGTAAGTATGGATGAAATAATATTAGCCATGAATTGGTAGCTGTTGAAGTGGAAAATGGGTACATGGAGATTCATTCATTATACTATTCTACTTTTATGTATGTTAGGAAAATTCCATAAAACAAAATGCATTAAAAATTAGAGCTAAAAACCATACTGGAAACAAAACAGGAAAAAAAAGACAAAACTATGGAAACATAGTAATGGACATAGATAGCTGAGTTTCTAAAGAAAGGAACACATGGAATAAAAAAAAACAACAACAGTAAAACACAGCAACCAACAACAAAAACCTACATAAAGATACTAAAGTAGAAAAGCAAATTTTCATCAGAAAAGAAGAAAAATAATACAAAAACCAGAATGATCTCAGACTTGTCAGCTATACTGGATGCTAGAAATATAAAAAAAATGACTATAAAATTTGGAGGGAAAAAAGTGCACTCAAAACTACATATATTTACACAAGTTAAAAGGTAATGGAAAAGGTGTTCTCAAGTGGTAAGAATTCAAGTTACAATACCTGTAAACCCTTCCTTTAAAAAATAAACAAATAAAAGAGGTGCCTGGGTAGCCCAGTTGGTTAAGCATCTGACTCTTGATTATGGCGCAGGTCATAATCTCACAGTTCATAAATTCAAGCCCAGCACTGGATTGATTGGATTCTCGGTGTCTGTCTCTCTCAAAAATAAATAAATAAACTTAAAACAAACAAAAAACAAATAATGAATGGCTAGATGACAAAGGATGAATCAAAAGAATCCAGCAATGGACAAACTATTGTAAAAGGACTAAAGGTAAATATAGAGTAAATATAGACCAGTAACTATAGGAATGCAAATGTTATAAACCTTTACAGAAGAAAAGTAAGAATATAAATGATGGAATGCAGACAGGTTGAAATATAAGGTGTTTATTTCCTCATTTTTCATACAGATTCATAATTAATCATAGAAATGTCCTTTATACTAGTGCATGTAGTATCTTTATAAATATAATTATTTAAAATAAAGAGCAGAAAATCTTTTATGATTAATTTTTATGAATAGAGGTTTAAATTCTAATATGTCAGCAGACAAGAAAAGGAAAAAAATTCAGAGAATACATGTCTATTTAAAGAAAGTGGACAATAGAAAAACTAGTTTTAAATGTTTATTCTAATGTTATTTGAAGATCTATAGAAAACAAAGTCAAATTTTAAAAAGATTATACTTAGTGATGTTACCCTACTGATCATGGGCTGTCAACACAAAGACAATGAAGACAAGTCAAAAGAATACCTGAAATGGAAGAACATCCTACCAAAGATGTTATGCTTTAATTTCAATCCTTCCCTTACAAATGTGTAATACCTTACAAATCTCTTCATTAATCCTTAATGAAAATATCTATCTATAGCATTGCCTAGAGTTATTTAAAAACAAGTTAAAATTTTGTAAGCCCAAATATATATATATAGAAAACTTTCTTGGGGTGTACGATGAGGAATAAATTATTATGGTGAATTTAAGCGATCATCACCACAGGTCTTTTAAAAATGAAGAAGCTTACTCAGGTTAAAATTATCTTGGTACCTCAAATCTCATTTGTCAGTGAGACCAGAGGAATGCAAAAACAGGATGCTGGAATTGCACGTAACTCTGGGGCAAAGTCTAAGGGGAACAGGAGCAAAGAAATACTAGTATAGTATGGTGCACTACAAAATGAGACTTCCATTTAGGAACTATAGCCAATACAGGCTGCGAAGGAGGGGGAGATTTTCAAGATTCTTATGTTTTGATATCCTCCATACCTTTGCCCAGACTCCCAATTCCCATGCTTCCTACTTCCCTATTCCCTGGAAAACAGAGGTACAATTTGCAGTGAAATGTCTATTTTCTTATTCCAGCTGGAGAGGGGCAAGTGGTCGTCATCTCCACTCTTTATAATTTGTTTGCTTATTATATTTCCCCCACTCTACTTCAAAAAACATTTTTTTAACGTTTATTTATTTTTGAGAGAGAAAGAGTACAAGCGGGGAGGGGCAGATATAGAGGAAGAATCCTAAGCAGGTTCCAGCCTCTGAGCTGTCAGCACAGAGCCAGAAGCAGGGCTCAAACTCACGAATTGCAAGATCATGACCTGAGCAGACATGGGTCGTTTAACCAGCTGAGCCATCCAGGTGCCCCCCTACTCTGTTTTCTTATTGAAAGGCCCAAGTTATAGCCTATATTTTAAGTGAACTGTTCTTCTCAGGTCACAGCTACCCCAGGAATATGATGAACTGGATGGTGTGAAACCTTTTTGGTCTAATCAGAATTTCATAAAAGAGTACTCTCTCTTGGTCTAGATCAGTTTTAAATAAGAGTTCTACATTAGGGTTTTAGGCACAATGAAAATAAATTTCCCTCACTAATTGACGATTTGTATATGTGAATCCAACGTTCCTCTGTTGCTTGATTCGTGCAGTACAACAGCAAGACAATTTCACCATTTGGCCACCTTATCATCACCTCGTCTCCCATTTGACTCCTTAACAAAAAATATTGCCAATGTTGTACTAGAACTTGAAAACTCCCTCAATGAAAATTAGACATTAAGTGAGAAAAAAGAATACCTGAATAGACACCAAAGACCATAATTTTAAAACAGTGGCCTAAGAGAACTCAGAAAGTTGTGCCTCTAGAAATCTGTGTAAAATGACATAATATAACCTGCATTCAACTCACTTATGGTGCTTATTAAAAACGCACATCCTGATTCCCATTTATATTATTAATTATATCTGGGTGATTTTTATGAACACTTACATTTGAGAACTACTAGATCTTACTCCTCTCAAAGATTACATCAACTGTTTAAAGACACTATCTTCTTTACATGCACATAATATTAGATTCATGAATTTACAGATTGCACATTTTTTTATTTTTAAATTTTTTATGTTTAAAAATTTTAATGTTTTTTATTTATTTTTGAGAGACAGAGACAGCGCAGGCAGGGGAGGGTCAGAGAGAGAGGGAGACACAGAATCCGAAGCAGGCTCCAGGCTCGGAGCTAGTGGTCAGCACAAAGCCTGATGCGGGGCTCAAACCCACGAATTGTGAGATCATGACCTGAGCCGAAGCCAGTCTTTCAACTGACTAAGCCACGCAGGCACCCCTGCACACTGATTTTAAAACATGATGCTAAAATTTCTTTTTGAGAGAGAGAGAATGTGCATGTGTATGCACAAACAAGGGAGGGGCAGAAAGAGAGGGAGAGGGAGAGAATCTCAAGCAGGTTCCATGATGTCAGTACAGAGCCTGATGTGGGGCTTGATCCTATGAGCTGTGAGATCATGACCTGTGCTGAACTCGAGTTAGACACTCAACTAAGTCGCCCAGGTGCCCCTAAAATAAAAATCTTAAAAAAAAAAAGAAACTAGGTTTAACCGATATGAAGTCAGGTTTTTTAATTAAGAATAAATGTTCTTACCATGCCATGATCAAATGTGAACACACCAACATCACGTCCATGATGGATATGATTCCGTCTAATAATTGGGTTTCCATGATTTTTAACCCAAATCCCAGCTAAAGCATTATTGGAAATTTCATTATCCTCATATATTCCCTACAACAATTAATCAAAAATAGATATTAGCAAAATTTTAAAACATTTTTTAAAAAGAAAAAACTCACAAAATTAAAAAATACCTGTGCATGATCTGTTATATAAAGTCCAACATTTTCACAGTCACTGATATTACAGTGTTTGATAGTGGGACATGCTCCTTGACCACTAACACATACTGCTGAGCCAACTGTAAGAAGAAACATTTATTTAAAAACCTACTGGACAACAATACGATGACTTTTTTTTTTTTTTTTTTTTGAGAGCAAGCGAGAGCAGGGGAGAGGGGCAAAGGGAGAGAAAGAAAATCCAAGGCAGGCTCTATGCTCAGTGAAGAGTCTGATGCGGGGCTGGATCCCACAGCCTTGGGATCATGACTTGAGCCAAAACCAAGAGCTGGACACTCAAATGACTGAGCCACCCTGGGACCCCAATGACTCATTTATTAATAAAACATAATGGAAACACTAACCTGTACATGTACTTCGAATGATACAGTGATCGATAATAGGGCTACAATTTACTGTAATCTCTAAGCAGTGGTGTGCATTATGGTGTTGAGCAGATTTGTCATCAGGGTTAAACTGAAAAGGAGAAAGTTTGCTTGAAACAGACAACCACTGCCTTAAATGATTTCAACATACATATTCTAAATCTTAAATTCCTTACCCTTATTGTCATATATCCAACATAAGCATCCTCAGAACCTTCCATAAAGACGAAGGTTGAATCTCTAGTGTTTTCAATTATAACTTTGTCTGCTACTTTTCCAGGTGCTGTGGAGAAGATATTTTAAAACACATTACCTTTATTTTTTTTTAAGCACATGATTTATCAGATGAAACTGAAAAATTTATTTTTTAGTCAGTAAAAATAATCTGCCATAAAACTAGTGAATAAAAATCCTTTTTATTAAGTTAGGTACCTTTTTTTAGAGGGGAATTTTTTTTTCATTTTTTAAGAAAAATTTTAATTGAAGTACAGTTGACATATTAGTTTCAGGTTATGATATAGTGACTTGACAATTATATACATTCCAAAATGCTCACTATGGAAGAGTAATCAATTACTCTGTCACCATAGAAACTTACTGTAATATTACTGATTATATTCCCTATGCTATACTTTTCAACCTGTGACATTTATTTTATAACGAAAAGTTTGGACCTCTTATCTTCTTCCCCTTTTTCGTCTGTCCACTCACCTCCCCTCTGCAAACCACCTATATGTTCTCTGTATTTATGAGTCTGTTTCTTTTTTGTTATTTGTTTTGTTTTTTAGATTACATATATGAGTGGCATCACTTGGTATTTGTCTTTCTCTAACTTACTTTCACTTAGTATAATATGAAGGGGGAAGTTTTAAAAAAAATTAGTATTGAGTAGATAAGAATATTCATTTTATTAGGTAACTATGTTTCACTGGCCTTTACTACAGTCGTATTTAATATGGATATCATTTGAGTATTACACTCAAATTCATATATAATATTCCTAATAATATTTAACTTCTAATAGTATTTAGTATCAAATACAATGACATATTAAAATCATCTCTGGCAGCACCAGAAAAAGAAGCTTAGAGAGAGGAAAAAAGAAGGGAATGATGAGTAGGCAGAGAAGGAAAGAAACTTCCTAATTTACACTCCTTTTCAACACTGGCCTTGATTTGGAAAGTACTGCAAGTCACTAGGCAACATTTTCTATGCCCTCCCCCACTATTCTCTATCGTAGAAGAGGCAATAAATGCAAATTTCAGTTACAAGTATAAATGCTAGCTATCTTTAAATGGGCCAGGAACAGTGTCCTTAAAAAAAAAAAAAAAGCAGAAATCTTGAAATGACTGATCAGTGTTCAAAAACTATTTCATTACACTAATTCTTAGAAACTTGACTATAAAAATAGCACACAAAAATTTTACAAAGGAAATCTGTTTCATTAAAACACAGCAATAAAAACATTTTTTATCTTTATTTTCAAAATAAAACAAGTGTCTTTCTTTTCTTAATGAATAATGAATAAGACAGCTGGACAAAATGTAAACATTAAGAAATACATACATCTAAAAAAAAGGATTCATCTATAATGTTTGAACTAACATGTTCTCATTTCTGTCATATGCAATATTCCTATTCTTTCTTACCATTAAGGTATTATCAAGGTTCACCTGGATTTTAAGTCACTAGTGTTTAAAAAACAAAACAAAAAAACTCATTATGTAAATAATGTATTAAATTTTTAAGGACAATGCAGTTCAAAATACCTGCTCCAATCATGGTTATTGGAGATTCAATATATATCCATTCATCAGTGTATATTCCAGAATGAACAAAGATAAGTCCATCAAAATGAGCTTCTTGTACCCCACCAAGGGCATCTTCAATTGTATCATAATACTACAAAAGAAAGTAAGTGTCAGAACAGAACTGAAAGATTCCATCTTAGGTCTATAAAAATACAAATCAAACATACCAACATATTTTCTCTTCCTTTATATCTCGCAGGATTACTGTAGAAATGTTCAGCAAATCCTGGCTTTACATGTGCACCTTTATACTAAAATGTCAAAAAAACAAAACAAACAAAAAAACAGAAACAAACAGTGACTACCAATATAAACATTATATTCTAAATTAATTTAGTATTGTATATTTATTAAATATTTAAAAAGTTTTTAATTATTCTGAAGAATTTTCTGTTGCATAATGCAATGTAAATTCTGAAACGGCTTACAACTCAGTAATATCCAGTAAGAAAGGACCAAGTTTGTTACTCTCAGCACTACATTTTGGGACAGATAATTCTTTGTTGTGGGGGTTGTCCTGTGCAGCACTGTTAAAATGTTTAGCAGCATCCCTGGCCTCTACCCACTAGATACCAGTAGAATCCTCTTCTTCAGTTGTGACAACCAAAAAGGTCTCCAGACATTGCCAAATGTCTCCTGTGGAGCAAAACCACCCCCGGCTGAGAACCACTCATAAAGGACCACACGAAAATTAAGGTAAATATGAAACTTTAAGACAACTACTGAACACCAATAATTTAATAAAAGGTGATTAAGAGATCCATATAAAGTGTAACTGCTCTTAGGCTACTGATGCTTACTGTCACTGTTTAAATTACTAATAAACACGTCAACAGTGAAAAGAACTGTTGAACATTTTGCTGACTGATAAATATTCACTGGCTTAAAATCTATTCTTGAGTTTAATTAAAAAACTTTTAGTTACAAATATACATATAAGTCAGTATTTTCCATTTATACTTCATACCAACTGCTGGAAACTCTCTTTCCAAGGATTTGGATGTTCATATTCTTCCGGATTAATCTGGTAGAATTTGCCAGGTTCGGGATGCATCATAGGGCGAGTATATTCAAAAACTTCCATGTATAATCGTTTCCTGAAGAAGGAAAGGAATGAAAGATTTCTTCATAAAATGTCCTCTAAAACAACTTTAAAAATTATCTGATGCTTTAAAACATTTAAGAATATAGAAAAAACAAAAATTTAAATGTAAATGGTTTTTGGCTAAAATAATGTAACTACATATAGGGGCGCCTGGGTGGCTCAGTCAGTTGAGCACCTGACTTTGGCTCAAATCTTGATCTCACAGTCAAGTATGAGCCCAACATCAGGTTCTCTGCTGACAGCTTAGACCCTGGAGCCTGCTAAGGATTCTGTGTCTCCCTCTCTCTCTTTGCCCCCTCCACCACTCATACTCTTTCTCTCTCAAAAATTAACAAACATTAAAAAAAATTTTTTTTTAATATATAACTACATATAAAAAATAGTCCACCACCCAAAATAAAAAGGGTCAATTCTTCAAAATTTGCTTAGGGGAAAAAGGGCCACCCTTACTGTAAAAGGCTCATACAGTGATTATTTAAAAGGATGGCTTTCAGGTTGCCAGGGTGGATCAGTCAGTTAAGCACTCAACTCTTGGTTTTGGCTCAGGTCATGATCTCATATCTGTGAGATCAAGCCCGGGATCATAGGGCCACTGACAATGTGGGGCCTGCTTGGGATTCTCTCTCCACCCTCTCACTGTCCCTCCCCGGCTCACACACGTGCACTCTCAAAATAAATAAATAAACTTTGAGAAAAATAACTAAAGGATGGCTTTTAGTAAAATACTCTGAACTTAACTCTTTGTATATCTGTACATGATATTATCAAGAGCCATCAAATCTCAGAAATGTACTGATAGTAACTATTATCACTTCCTATAAAAATCAGTATTTCCTTTCCATCTTTTTATCTACAGATAGCTTCATTTATTATAGTTGTGATTATATAGCTTATAAAATTCTGTATTCTGCTCTTTTCAAAAATTTTTTAGAAGACTGCATTTTACCATGTTATTAGCAACTCTTGTAAAAATCACTATTAACTGCCTATATCATCATCCTCTAAGCAGGCATTACATTGTTAGTCCACTACTTACTGCTAAACATTTGTGAGATTATTTCTAATTTTCCCTCATTAACTGTGCTATTATGAAAAATTTGTACATAAGGAAAAAAATTTCCAGAAGTGAATTACACTGGTCAAAGGGCTTGCATAAAGGCTCATAAATACAACTGTCAAACTCAGTGATGTAACACAGTTTCCAAAAGTGATGTAACAAAATCTATACTCTCATTAAACTATCAAATTACCTGTTTTATTTTTCTTAAAAATTGCCTATTTGAAATTAGACATAGTTCTGTTTCTAAAAAACTTAAATTTAAATGAACAACATTTCCCACAACCACTCAGTTGCTACTAACTGATAAATTGCAGAGATAGTACTTCATTTTTTGTTTTATAAATACTGCTTGGACCAACAACCTACGTTTGTGAAAAACAGGTAACGTGGAACTTATAAGCATTCTAATTTTGTTCCAACTGTTTAATTTTAACTACCAACTCACACTTCAACTTCCCTACTATCTTTAGCATTGGGGGCAACAAATAATATATCTCAAGATAATAAGAAATAAATTTTCACTTACCACAGAATTGGATCATTAGCAAGCTCACTGAAACGTTTACACACACAAGCTGCTCTACAAAGATCCTGTTCCAGCAAGTAAGAGAAGATTTTTAGAACCACTTCATCTGGCAGTTTCTCCTGAAGATACTGTTCAGCAGGTGCTGCTATAAAGAGATTAACAAACAGAATATCAACAATCTATTGTGCTAGTGACAACTTTCTCATTATTTAAGGAGCATTATCTTCATTGTATCTAATGAACAGCTTTTATTTTTTGATGACAATCATTTTATAAACATTTTGCTTTCACAGATAATGCACACACTTACCATCTTTGTCCTAACTTAAGTATTCTTTCAGCTTTATGTACCATTTTAGAAACTGGTTAAACACATAAAATGTATTCTTATGCAATAAAGTCAAAAGAGTGAGATCAGGTTCTCATGCTTATTCTATAAATATCACCTTCTCAATCCCAATTGTACCATTAATCTCTATTTAATAAAATTTTAATTTTTGGTATCAAACAAAATTAAAAGGTTATTTAACTCTAGCCCTTAGTTTTCCCAGAGGAAATACCAGATAGATCTTGTGATTTTCCAGATACTCTTGCACGTTTTGCACGATGACCAAAGTTTTCTGTAGTTGAAGTTGAGGCACCCTTCAAAAACAAAATGAAAACTAATTAAGCGAGTATTTTTAGCATACATAATCATTACTTCTAAAAAATAATGGCATTTCCCTTTTTGTTTCTTAACAATGCTTTCATTACAAAAAGAAAAGCAGTTACATTAATTTACCTCCATACTGCTCTTTGTAGGACACGCTGTTCTTTTTGGCAAAAGAGTTTTTCTACGAAGTTGGTACGGGCTATTTTGTGCACCAGGACCTGATTCTTCAGCAACCATATCTGCAGGTACATCATCATCTGTTATAAACAAAAGCAATATGATAAATGATACTCATTTTTAAAAAAACAAATCTCAATGGATGCAGTATACTTTTAAGAAGCTTCATAAATTTGATAAGGGAAGAAGGGGTAGGTACAACTTTTATATAAAATTCCAGCCAATGGGATAAAGAAATGTTACACTTCTTGTTCAATTCTTCAAAACAAACTCCAAAATAGAGCATATATTCAAGTACAAAAAAATCAAATCGCTAAAAGAAAACAAAGATAACTATTTTTTATAATGTTAAGGTGGAGAAGTAGAACACAAAATTTGGAAGGCATTAAGAAAAAAAAGTGAGGAGTATGTTCACTTGATGAGGAATCGAAGACTTACTACTACATGGTTATAGCCCAAGTAGGGTGAGGAGAGTAGCCTGGGCAAGAGGTGTCAGAATCAAAGTGGGAAGAGGAAGGTATCCATGGAGAGGGACAGCTAAGTAAGTGTGGGGTATCAGATATCAAGTAGGATGAACACAACATTTTACATATGGTAGTTTGGCATAGGGTGCTAGAGCTCAAGAGGGATAAGAAGGAAGCTTGTGTGGGGAGAGAGGGTGGCCTGGAATGGAGAGTCACAGCAAAAGCAAGAAAAGAAGGGCATACAGGAGAAGGGATGGTAGAACTGGAATACTGGCTGCATATGAGAGAGGGGTTCATCAAATAATTAAATAGAATGATGAAAGCCAGGTTTCTGTCAGAAATTAAATTATAAAAAGACAGAAAACTAGAATAAGTCCTTTGGTGTTAAAACTGGAATTGGAGGTATCAATGTGAACTCATGGTTTTTAATACTTAAATACACATGTAAATATTTAGATGTGGATAAATGTACCTGCATATATTTCCTAGCTCTGCCCACTGACAGAGCCTAGAAGCAGTGATACTCCAGTACCAATGAGCATGACTAGTATCTAGACCTTGGCTTCTGAATAACATTTTTTATAAAACGGATAAGGGCTCCTTGGAGAAATGGCTGATTTTAGGTTGGAGGAAACTGTAAAATGAGCCTGGAATATCTTGTGGCAGAAAGGAGAAAATGCTCAAAGAATGATGAGGATGTGTCAAAAAGACACAAGAGATCAGCTTGAAGATCACTCACTAGCAAAATTATAATGGAACATCAAAATTCATAATGATAGTAAAGGTTATTATAATCCAACAAATAGAAAGCAACCCATAAATTCATATTGCTGGAGATAAATAATTAATTTTAAAAGTTTGATATGGAATGGCACATTTGAGGTAACCCCCCCAATACTTATTAAGTAGAAAGGGAAAAGTGGTAACTTGATAGCAGAGATGCCCATCAGACACTGCCTTAATCAAGTGATCAAAGTGAATATAATCAATAGGACAAACTGAAACTCTGTGCCACCTGATAGCATACAACAGGATCACAACTTCTATGATAAACATATATAACCTAAATTTAATTTGAGGAAACCTCAAACAAGCCCAAATTTGTTTAAATTTGTTTTGCATAATCTTCAAAATTGTCAAAGGCATGAAAGTCAAGCAAAGTCTAAGGAACTGTTTCAAGTTGAAGAATACAGAAGAGATAAGGCAACTAATATAGTTCTGAACTGGCTCCTTTTGCTAAAAATATGCCACTATGATAATTAGTGCAACTTGACTAGGAGTCAAAAGATTATAAAGCAGTAACGGATCACTGTTAACTTTTGGATTTTAATAGCTATAGGTCAGTGATTTAGGAGAATATCCCTGTTTGTAGGAAATACACACCTTGAAGTATTAGGAGATGGCAGGAAAAGCTGGTGACTTACTTTTGTGGGGGTTCAGAGAAAAAAAACCCCTTCCTTGTACTGTACTTTTAACTTAAAAAAAAAAAAAAGCTAATAGGGGCACCTAGGTGGCTCAGTCAGTTCAACTGCAGCTCAGGTCATGATCTCAACCCTCATGAGTTCAAGATCTACAATGGGCCTCACTGCTTGTCAGCTCAAAGCCTGCAGCCTGCTTCAGATTCTATGTCCCTCTCTCTCTCTGCCCTTCCCCTACTTGTTCATTCTCTCTCTCTCTCTCTCTCTCCCCCCTTCTAAATAAATAAATATATTGAATTTTTAAAAAGTGAATCGATTTGTGTAATATATAAAAAGTCTTAAAATCCAATTTGGGGGTCGGCCTTAGCTCAAGCAGTTACTTCGCATCTGGTTCATAAAATCCGACTTGGAAAATGAGTATCATAATCAAAGAGGCAACCTACTAGCAAAAAATATTTATAATACTTGTCACAGGAGAGTAATTTCCTTAATTTATCTGCATGCCTACAAATCAATATGGAAAAGAAACAATTCAATAGAAAATTAGGTGAAGACATGAATAGACAAATCAGAATTAAGTTTAAATGCTAATAAAAATGACAATGAGAATTAAATTTTTTAAAAATGTTTTATTTTTGAGAGAGAGAGAAAGAGAGCGAGCGAGCATTAGCAGGGGAGGGTCAGAGAGAGAGGGAGACACAGAATCTGAAGACAGGCTCCATGCTCTGAGCTGTCAGCACAGAGCCTGACGTGGGGCTCGAACCCACAGACCGTGAGATCATGACCTGAGCCAAAGCCAGACGCTCAACCGACTGAGCCACCCAGGCGTCCCGACAATGAGATTAAAAAAAAAATGTTTATGTATTTTGAGAGAGCATGAGAGAGAGAGAGAGAGAGAGAGGGAGGGAGGGAGGGAGGGAGAGAGAGAG
>NC_043703.1:94341045-94345406 GCF_006229205.1 Suricata suricatta
CCCATTGGGCCACCTAGGTGCCCTGACAATGAGATTTTTTATGTAGCAAATTATCAAATATCAAAAAGTGTTCAAATACTAGTATCACTAAAGAATAATATGAGAGGGAAAAATCCTAATTGCTTTAAGGAGAGCAATTTGACAACAGTTATTACTACTAAACAATTTCATTTCTGGGAATTGATTCTGCAACTATATTCATCCATGTGGGCAAAGTAGTATGTACCAAGATATTCACTGCAGTGCTGCAGGATGACAATCAAATGTTCATCAGTAACTGTTAAATAAACTTTGGTACAGTTATACAATAGACTATTTTGTGGTCATTACAAAATACAAAGCAGGAGCAGGGTACCTGGTGTGGCTCAGTCAGTTGAGTGTCTGATTTCAGCTCAGGTCATGGGTTCGAGCCCCATACTGGGCTCACTGCTGACAATGCGGAGCCTGCTTCAGATCCTCTGTCTCTCTCCCCCCCCCCCCCCCCCCCCCCCCCCCGCCGCTTCTTCCCTGGTCAGGCTAAGTAAATAAACTTAAAAAACAAAAACAAAAAAAACCCATATTGGAGCGCCTAGGTGGCTCAGTCAGTTGAGCATCCGACTTTGGCCCAGGTCATGATCTCACAGTTCCTGGGTTCGAGCCCTGCATCAGGCTCTGTGCTGACAGCTAGCTCAGAGCCTGGAGACTGCTTCCAATTCTATGTGTCCCTCTCTCTCTGCCCCTCCCCTGTCTCTCAAAAATAAATAAATGTTAAAAAAAAAATTGTTCCATCACTGGTCACTTTAAACAATTTTGCATAAATACTGAAGTTGTTTCAGGTTCTAGGCCATATGCCTAGGTCTCAGTGCTAGTTCTATTTTGACAAGGCCTAAGGCCACATATCTCCCATGCCCATATATGCACTAAAATTCCACCCATCACTTACGACATAGAGTCCAGAACCAAAAGGTCCCTGTGCTACTTTATATAGCAGCATCTACTTCTACTTACTGTTTAGATTTGACTTCTCTCATTTCTGGCTTCCTTTTCTTCTTTCCTTCTTTAGAGCTTTAGCTAATGTATTTACACTTTTGTCCTTATTCTGTGTTATATTTCTATATGTTTGTGGTATGTATGCATGTGGGGATGATATTTCTATCAGCCTGGTTTATAATGCTGCTAGCAATCAGTTTCTACAACACTCAAAAAAGTACATTCTCCAAACTTTTCATCCTATACAACCTCCTTCTCTCTTACCCTGCTCTTATTCCTGTGTAAAATCTATGGATCTTGGGGCTCAGTTGGTTGAGTGTCCAACTCTTGATTTCAGCTCAGGTCATGATCCCAGGATCATGGGAATTGAGCCCTGCACTGGGCTCTGTGCTGAGCATGGAGACTTTTTGAGGTTCCCTCCCTCCCTCCCTCTCTCTCTCCCCCCCCTCGCCTCTGAGCCTCTTTCCCACTCGTGCCTTCTCTCTAAAAAAATAAACAAAATCCCCCAAATCTATAGATCTTATTACAGATACCTAACAACTACTCATCTTGCCCTGGAATCCTTTCCTTCTCACCATCAACACAGCAAATATTAAAAACTCAAGAGTAAGGAATTCAGAGGTACTAACAGAAAGAAAAGGTGTTGGTTAACTCAGCTACACTCTGAAGTTCACACCAAATACACAAACCTACAAAATTTGAATTTTGTAATGCCATAGTAACCTCTACTTTCCATCTGTAAACACTGTCTTATTCTAAAGCACTCAAGGCTCAGTTCTTTTTTATTGTTTTCTTTTTTTTCCCCCCAAGCTCAGTTCTAGAAGAACTGTTATTCTTATTTGTGTCGATGTAAAGAATCTGTGCTAAATTTCTAAATAGTTCTCATAATAAATGACTACTGACTATTCTAAAAATACAGTACAGTGCTAAAAGGTATTTAAAAAGGGGTCATTCTGAAAAGATCACTTGGCACTATTGTAATATGAAACAAAGGAAAATGACTAAAAACTAGTCATTAGTATTCTCTTCATTTCTTGAACTCCTGTAGTACTGTATAAACCATATATTCTTTGCCATATCATAACTGCCTTATGTTATTATTTGCTTTTTGGAATATGCCATATTTTCTTAACAAAAATATAAGCTCTGAGGGCCAGGCCTCTCATTTATATTCTTTGTCAGTGTCTACTTTGTTGTCCTATAGGTACTCAATAAATGTTGATCCACATTTATGGAGAAACCTTTAGTTTTATTCAGCTCAAGGAATTTTTCCCAGAAACCATCACTAGTGGTGGATTATGATGACCTTACATACTACTTTACAAAATAAAAATCTGGATAGGAACTGCTTCACCTCTTTCTACCCCCAATTCCAATGAACTCATATACATGCACATCTATTATATTTTGTTCCCCCCTAAAATTATGGAGAAGTATTCCCCAAGACAGATTTGGCACATATGAGACAAACAAAAAATTTGTTAAATAAATAAATGAAACAATGAATAAAGTGAATGATCAATGGTAACTGCCAAACTAGCTCCAATCCAAGAATCAAGAAATCATAAAATATTAGTTATGGCTTTCTTTCAAAGTCTAAAAGCAAGCCCTCAAAATATTTTGTAGAAATATTTTAACTTTATAGTTTCACTTTTACAGAATATTAGAATGTCCATATTTAAATGCCAAGCTGTAATCTAAGACTAAAAAAAACCTCAATACGAAAAACGCTCAATTTCAACCATAATTTACAGAAAACATAATTTTTATTTAGTAATGTTCTCAACCAGAGAAACAGAACGTGATCCATACTGGGTCATAAAGCAGCCCTCAATATATATAAAAGAACTGAGATCATACCATGTTCAATTTCAGATCACAATGCTATGAAAAAACCTGCAAAAACATGTAGGTTAAATAACACCCTACTAAAGAACTAATGGGCCAATCGGGCAATTAGAGAAGTAATTAAAAAAATATATGGAAACACATGAAAATGAAACTACAACAATCCAAACTCTTTGGGATGCAGCAAAGGCAGTCCTAAGAAGAAAGTACATTGTAATCCAGGCCTATTTCAAGAAACTTCTAGTAGAAAAGGCACAAATATTAAATCTAACAGAGCACCTAAAGGAACTAGAAGCAGAGCAGAAAAAGCACCTCAAACCCAGGAAAAGAAGAGAAATAATGAAGATAAGGGCAGAAATAAACAATATAGAATCCAAGAAAACGGCTGAACAGGTCAATGAAACCAAGAGTTGGTTTTTTGGAAAAATAAACAAAATGGATAAATCTCTAGCCAGGCTTTTCTCAAAAAGAAAAGAGAGAGCACCCAAATAGCCAAAATAATGAATGATAATGGATTTATTAAAACCAATCCCTCAGAAATACAAGCAATTATTAGAGAATACTATGAAGAATTATATGCCAACAAACTGGACAACCTAGAAGAAATGAACAAATTGCTAAACACATATGCACCACCAAAATTCAAATGGGAAGAGATAGAAAATCTGAACAGACCCATAACTAGAGAAGAAATTGAACCAGTTATCAAAAATCTCCCAACAAATAAGAGCCCTGGGCCAGATGGCTTCCCTGGGGAATTCTACCAGACATTTAAAGCAGAATTAATACTCATTTTTCTCAAACTATTCCAAAAAATAGAAATGGAAGGAAAACTTCCAGACTCATTCTACAAAGCCAGCATCCCTTTGATTTCCAAACTGGATAGAGACCCAGCAAAAAAAAGAGAACTATAGGCCAATATCCTTGATGAATATGGATGTAAAAATCCTCAACAAGATACTAGCAAGCCGAATTCAACAGCATATAAAAAAAGAATTATCCATGATCAAGAGGGATTCATTCCTGGGTTACAGGGCTGGTTCAATATTCCCAAGTCCATCAATGTGATACATTACTTCAACAAAAGAAAAGATAAAAACCATATGATCCTGTCGATAGATGCAGAAGAAGCATCTGACAAGATACAGCATCCTTTCTTAATAAAGACCCTTGAGAAAGTTGGGATAGAAGGAACTTTCTTAAACATCATAAAAGCCATTTATGAGAAGCCCACAGCTAATATCATCCTTAATGGGGAAAAACTGAGAGCTTCCCCCTGAGATCAGGAACACGACAGGGATGTCCACTCTCACCACTGTTGTTTAACATAGTGCTGGAAGTCCTAACATCAGCAATCAGACAACAAAAGGAAATAAAAGGCATCCGAATTGGCAAAGATGAAGTCAAACTTTCACTTTTTGCAGATGACATGATACTCTACATGGAAAACCCAACAGACTCCACCAGAAGCCTACTAGAACTGATCCATGAATTCAGCAAAGTCGCAGGGTACAAAATCAACATACAGAAATCGGTTTCATTTT
>NC_043703.1:94345506-94395826 GCF_006229205.1 Suricata suricatta
CATCAGCAATCAGACAACAAAAGGAAATAAAAGGCATCCGAATTGGCAAAGATGAAGTCAAACTTTCACTTTTTGCAGATGACATGATACTCTACATGGAAAACCCAACAGACTCCACCAGAAGCCTACTAGAACTGATCCATGAATTCAGCAAAGTCGCAGGGTACAAAATCAACATACAGAAATCGGTTTCATTTTTATACACCAATAATGAAGCAACAGAAAGAGAAATCAAGAAACTGATCCTATTCACAATTGCACAAAAAAACCCATAAAATGCCTAGGAATAAACCTAACCAAAGATGTAAAAGATTTGTATGATGAAAACTACAGAAAAGTTATGAAGGAAATTGAAGACGACACAGAGAAATGGAAAAACATTCCATGCTCACAGATCAGAAGAATAAACATTGTTAAAATGTCATCACTACCCAAAGCAATCTACACATTCAATGCAATCTCAATCAACATTTCACCAGCATTCTTCTCAAAGCTAGAACAATTCTAAAATTTGTATGGAACCACAAAAGATCCTGAATACCCAAAGTAATATTGAAGAAGAAAACCAAAATGGGAGGCATCACAATCCCAGGCTTTAGCCTCTACTACAAAGCTGTCATCATCAAGACAGTATGGTATTGGCACAAAAACAGACACATAGACCAATGGAATAGAATAGAGAGCCCAGAACTGGACCCACAAGTGTATGGCCAATTAAAATTTGACAAAGCAGGAAAGAGTATCCAATGGAAAAAAGACTGCCTCTTTAACAGGTGGTGCTAGGAGAACTGGACAGCAACATGCAGAAGAATGAAACTAGACCCCTCTCTTACACCATACACAAAAATAAACTCAAAATGGATGAAGGACCTGAATGTGAGGCAGGAAACTATCAAAACCTTAGGGGAGAAAGCAGGAAACTACCTCCTTGACCTCAACCGCAGCAATTTCTTAGTTGACACATCCCTAAAGACAAGGGAATCAAGAGCAAAAATGAACTACTGGGAACTCATCAAGATAAATAGCTTCAGCACTGCAAAGGAAAACTAACAGGTAACTGACGGAATGGGAAAAGATAGTTGCGAATGACATAATGGATAAAGGGCTAGTATCCAAAATCTATAAGGAACTCACCAAATTCCACACCCAAAAACCAAACAATCCAGTGAAGAAATGGGCAAAAGACATGAACAGACACTTCTCCAAAGAGGACATCCAGATGGCCAACAGACACATGAAATGATGCTCAGTGTCACTCATCATCAGGAAAATACAAATCAAAACCACACTGAGATACCACCTCATGCTGGTCAGAGTGGCTAAAACGAACAAATCAGGAGACTATAGATACTGGCGAGGATGTGGAAAATGGGCACCTTCCTACACTGTTGGTGGGAATGTAAACTGGTGCAGCAGCTCTGTGATGCAGTGTTGAGGTTCCTCAAAAAATCAACAATAGAACTCCCCTATGACTCAGCAATAGCACTGCTTAGGAATTTACCCAAGGGATACAGGAGTGCTGATGCATGGGGGGCACATGTACCCCAATGTTCATAGCAGCACTTTCAACGATAGCCAAGTCATGGAAAGAGCCTAAATGTCCATCAACTGATGAATGGACCAAGAAGATATGGTTTGTAATACAATAGAATACTACATGGCAATGAGAAAGAATGAATCTGGCCATTTGTAGCAATGTAGACAGAACTCAAGGGTGTTCTGCTAAGTGAAATAAGTGAAATAAGTGAAATAAGTCAGGCAGAGAAGGACAGATACCATATGTTTTCACTCATATGTGAAACAGGAGAAACTTAACAAAAGACCATGGAGGAGGGGAAGGAGAAAAAATAGTTGGGGAGAGGGAGGGAGGCAAACCATGAGAGACTCTTGACTACTGAGAACAAACTGAGGGCTGATGGCATGGGGGAAAGGGGAAAGTGGGTGATGGGCATGGAGAAGGGCATTTGTTGGGATGAGCACTGGGTGTTATATGGAAACCAACTTGACAATAAACTATAAAAAGGAAAAAAAAGATTTAGTGGCTGCTTTACAAAAAAAAACAAACCCAACAATGTGATCCTTATATGTAAATTTTTTTAAGTTTTTTTTTATAGTAATCTCTTTATCCAACATGGGGCTCAAACTCACAACCCTGAGATCAAGAATCACGTGCTCTTCCGACTGAGCCAAACAAGCACACCCACATACGTAATTTTTAATATTCTAGTAGCTACATTTTTGGGGATTTTATTTATTTATTTATTTATTTATTTATTTATTTATTTATTTACTTATTATAGTTTATTGTCAAGTTGGTTTCCATATAACACCCAGTACTCATTCTAGTAGCTATATTTTTTTAAAAAGTGAAATTAATTCTAATTTAACTATATATCTAAAATTTATTTCAACATGTAACCAATATAAATGAGATATTTTACATTTTTTCTTCATACCAAATCTTAGAAATCAGTATTTATTTTTAACATTTATTTTCAGACACGCCATACATAAAGTGCTCAGCAGTCACATGTGACTAGTGACTTCCCTAACTGGATAGTGTACAAACACACACCCACACATTTTAATAAGGTCTTATCAGTGCTTTAAAAAGTAAGTTAGTATGCAATTTAAAGGAATGCAACATACACACATGCCTACAGATTTAATTTTACAATTTTCAGATTTTACTGTAAACCCTACAGAAATATACAAGAGTCTTCACTATTAACAGGAACCAAGGTTTAAGTAAAGCCTTCTGGAAAATAAGCACACTTCTTTAACTAAAAAATAATCTTTGAAATTAAATATAATGAAAATTTATATTAGGATTCATTGCAACAAGAGAAGAGACTTAAGTCTACACGTTCTGAAACTGTAAGAATACCTAATTTTTATATACTTAATTACCTTAAAGGTTTACAAAAAAGTGATTACTGCTTGGATGGGGTTCAAAGTCTATATACTTCAGGTTATACACTAACCTAAAGTCAGAGTTTATGGTAATTAATTTACAATTTTTTTTACCCTCACAAATATTATATGTATTCCACATTACTTACCCATAGCCAAGATCAGATTGGACACTTAAGCAGATCTGTGCTAGTAACTGTGTGTTTAGAAACAGCTCCTAGTCTCACATTGTAAAGAACCACACTTGACAACTGTTTCTAACACAGTTGGGAACTACCACAGCCTTTTCTAACTACTAAAAAAATCCACTGAATAAACTGAAATCAAGATAAAATTCATTTAAAATGTTTTTAACTTCAATATTTTACTTAAAACTTAAGCATTTAAAATTTTTTTCATAAATATTTCATAAATAAGGTAGGGAGTCCAGAAATAAAGTCATAATAAAACTTTTTAAAAAGCATGACTTGTGATAATCAGGTGTTTCTAATGATATACAGTTACAAACTTTAAAAACTGTAATTATTCACAATACTATTACATACTTTCATTCATGTATTCAGTTATTAATTACACACATATATACACTACTCTAAATTTCCACAACAACATGAACCACAGGGATTATCTAACACCAGTCAAATAAAAAATATTTACTCTTGACCACTGAATAATAATCTTCAGAAGCCACTTCTGTGATATTTATTATAAAGATTTACTGAAAACTCAAACAAGGCTTCATGTCAACAGAAAAAATTTAGACCAACCCATTCTAAACTGCATGACATAAAAAGTGTTCAATAAGTATTTGTTGAATAAATGTTGCGTGAATGAACGAATGTGCCATGCACCACATGAGTTACTGGTGAGACAGAGTAACTATTAATTCTTTGAATGTCTGGTAGAATTTACCAGTCCAACAGTCTGATCCTGGACTTTTGTTTGTTGGGAAGTTTTTGATTATTGAGTCAATCTCCTTACTAACGATTCATCTGTTCAAATTTTCTACTTCATCATGATTCAGTCTTGGTAGGTTGTAGATTTCTAGGAATTTATCCATTTCTTCTAGACTGTCCAATATGTTGGCATACAACTTCACTCTAATCTCTTCCAATCCCAAAACAAAAAACAAAAAACTCTCCCAATCTTTTGTATTTCTGTGCTCTCAGGTGTAATATTTCCTTTCATTTTATTTGTGCCCTATTTCCTTTTGTCTCGGTGAGTCTAGCTAAAAATTTGTCAATTTTGTTATCTTTTCAAAGAACCAACTCTTAGTTTCCTTAATCTTTTCTATGGTCTTTTGAGTCTCTATTTTATTTTTATGTGTTTTCACTTTCTTTTTTAACAATTTATTTATTTTCTTATTATAACAACATATAGTGCAACAATGATTTCAGGAGTAGATTCCTTAATGCCCCATACCCATTTAGCCCATTCCCCCTCACATCCCTCTAGCAACCCTCTGTTGGCTCTCCATATTTAAGAGTCTCTTATGTTTTGTCCCTCTCCCTGTTTTTATATTATTTTTGCTTCCTTTCGCTTCTGTTCCTCTGTTTTGTATCTTGAAGTACTCATATGAGTAAAGTCATATGATATTTATCTTTCTCTAACTTCACTTATACCCTCTAGTTCCATCCAGATTTGCAAATGGCAAGATTTTATTCTTTTTGATTGCCAAGTAATATTCAATTGCACGCGCACACACATGCATATGTGTGTGTACACACAAACATCTTCTTTATCCATTCATCCACCGATGGACATTTGGGCTCTTCCCATACTTTGGCTATTGTTGATAGTGCTGCTATAAACATTGGGATATACGTGTCCCTTTGAAACAACACACCTGTATCCCTTGGATTAATACCTAGTAGTGCAACTGCTGGGTCATAGGGTAGTTCTAGTTTTAATTTTCTGAGGAACCTCCATAATGTTTTCCAGAGTGGCTGCACCAGCTTGGATTCCCACCAGCAGTGCAAAAGCCATCCTCACCAACATCTGTTGTTGCCTGAGTTGTTAATGTTAGCTATTCTGACAGGTGTGAGGTGGTATCTCAATGTGGTTTTAATTTGTATTTCCCAGATGATGAGTGATGTTGAACATTTTTTCATGAGTCGGTTGGCTATCTGGATGTCTTTTTTGGATAAGTATCTATTCATGTCTTTGGCCCATTTCTTCACTGGATTATTTGTTTTTGGGTGTTGAGTTTGAGAAGTTCTTTATAGATTTTGGATACTAACCATTTATCTGATGTCATTTGCAAATATCTTCTCCCATTCCATCAGTTGCCTTTTAGTTTTCCTGATTGTTTTCTCTGCATTTTATTTTGATGAGGTCCCAATGGCTCATTTTTGCTTTTGTTTCCTTTGCTCCAGAAATGTGCTGAGTAGAAGTTGTGGCCAAGGTCAAAGAGGTTTTTACCTGCTTTCACCTCGAGGATTTTGATGGGTTTCCTCTCTTACATTTAGGTCTTTCATCCATTTTGAGTTTATTTTTGTGTATGGTGTGAGACAGTGGTCCAAGTTCATTTTTCGGCATGTCGCTGTCCAGTTTTCCCAGCACCACTTGCTGAAGAGACTGTTTTTATTCCACTGGATATTCTTTCCTGCTTTGTCAAAGATGAGTTGGCCGTATATTTGTGGGTCCATTTCTGGGTTCTCTATTCTGTTCCACTGATCTGAGTATCTGTTTTTGTGCCAGTAATGAGTCTCTATTTTATTAATTTCTGCTCTAATCCTTGTTATTCTCTTTCTTAAACTAAATTTGGGCTTTATATGTTCTTTTACTAGTTCCTTGAAATATAAAGTCATTTTAGACTTTTCTTGTTTCTTGAGGTAGGCATTTATTGCCACAACCTTTCCTTCTGAACCGCTCTTGCTGCATCCCATAAATCTGTCACAGTTCCATTTTTATTTGTCTCAAGGTATTTTTTATCTTTTGATTTCTTCTTTGACCCACTGGTTGTTCAGGAGCATACTATTTAATCTCCACAAATCTGTGAATTCTCCAGTCGTCTTTGTATAATTAATTTTCTAGTTTCATACCATTGTGGTTGAAAAAGATGTCTGATATGATTTCAATCCTCTTAAATTTATTAAGACTTGTTTTGTGGCCTACGTATAATCTATTTTGGAAAATGAGTCTCATATAAGGCAGCATACGATAGGTCTTCTTCCTTTTATAATGGGTTCTTGTTTTTATGTTCTACCAAGTATTCAAAGAATTAATATCAATCTTTCTAAGCTCCTTCAAAATTAGAAAAGGACAAAACTCTTCCAAAGTCCTTTTATAAGGTAGACACTACCTTGATAGCAAAACCAGATAAGGATTCCACAAGAAAATTATTGGCCAACATCCCTGAAGAACATAAATGTAAAAATCCTCAATGAAGTAACTGAATTCAACAATATGTCAAAATGATCAGACACCATGATCAAATGGGATTAATTCCAGGGATGCAAGATGGCTCAACAGCTGCACATCAGTCAATATGATACACCATGTTAACAAAATAAAGGATAAAAATCATAATGTCATCTCAATAGATGCAGAAATGGCACTGACACAATTCAACTTCCATTTATGATAAAAACTCTGAGCAAAGTGGGTAGAGAGGGAACATATCTCAGTAAAGGCCATACAAGACAAGACTACAGCTAACATACTCAGTGGTGAAAAGCTAAATGCTTTTCCTCCAAAACCAGGAACAAGACCAATATGCTCACACTTGCCACTTTTATTCAACACAGTATTATTGGAAATTCTCGCCAATGCAATTAGGTAAAACAAATTAAGGCATCCAAACTGGAAAGGAAGAAGTAAACTGTCACTATTTACAGATGACATTGTATTATATATTGAAGACCCTAAAAACATCAAAAAATTGTGTGAATAAAAACAAAGTTGCAGGATACAAAGCCAATACTCAAAAATCTGTTGCATATGTGAAGAATTAACTATTAGAAATTTTTAAAAATCCTATTTACAAAAGCACCAAAACCAATAAAATGCCCAGAAATAAATTTGAGGTAAAAGACCTACATACTAAAAACTATAAGACATTAATGAAAGAAATTGAAAACACAAATAAATGAAAAGATATTCTGTGCTCATGTATTGGAAACATTAGTACAATTAAGATGTCCATACTACTCAAAGCAATATACAGATTCAATACAATCTCTCTCATAATCCCAATGATACTTTTCACAGAAAACAGAACAAACAATTCCAAAATTTATATGGAAGCATAAAAGACCCTGAATACCCAGAGCAATCTTGAGAGAGACTAAAGCTAGGGCAGCAACCTCCCAGATTTCAAATTATATTACAAAGACATAGTAATTAAAACAGTATTACATTGGCATAAAAAGACACATAAATCAATGGAACAGAAAAAAGGGCCCAGAAATAAACCCACACATATAAGGTCAATTAACTTACAACAACGGAGCCAAGAATACACAATGGGGAAAGATATAATAAATGATGGAAAAATTGAACAGCCACATGCAGAAGAATGAAACTGAACTACTAGCTTACACTATACACAAAAATAAACTCAAAATGGATTAAAAACTTCAAACCATAAATCTCCTGGAAGAAAACATAAGCAGTAAACTCCCTGACAGAGGTCCTGGCAATGTTTTTTTTTTTGTTTTTTTTTTCCCCAAATCTGACATCTCAAGCAAAACCAACAAAAGCAAAAACAAACAAGTGGGACTACCTCAAACTAAAAGGCTTCTGCAGAGCAAAGGGAACAACAAAATGAAAAAGCCACCTTACTGAATGGAAGAAAATGTTTGTAAATCATGCATCTGATGAAGAACTAATATACAAAATGCATAGAGAATTTCTACAGCAGCAAAATAAAAACGACACCCTAACAATCCAATTTAAAAAATGGGGAGAGGGACACCTGGGTGGCTCAGTTAGTTAAGCGTCTGGCTTCGGCTCAGGTCATGGTCTTGCAGTTTGTGGGTTCGAGCCCCGCGTTGGGCTCTGTGCTGACAGCTAGCTCAGAGCCTGGAGCCTGCTTCGGATTCTGTATCTCCCTCTCTCTCTGACTCTCTCCTGCTCACGCTGTCTCTATCTCTCAAAAATAAAATAAAAAACATTAAAAAAAAATTTTTTTAATGGGGAGAAAATTAGAATAGACATTTTCCCAAAGACCTACAGAAGGCCAACAGGTACATGAAAAAATGTCAACACTATTAATCACTAGGGGATGCAAATCAAAATCACAATGAGCTATCACCTCACACATGTTAGAATGGCTATTATTAAAAACACTAGAATAAAAAATGTTGGTGAGGATATAGAGAAAAAGGATCTCTGGGGTGCCTGGCTGGGTCAGTCAGTTAAGCATGTGAGGTCTGACTCTTGATTTCGGCTCCAGTCATGATGTCAAGGGTTCATGAGTTCAAGCCCCACATCAACTCTGCACTGACAGTGTAGAGCCTGCTTAGGATTCTCTCTCTCTCTGCCCCTCTCCTACTTGCTTGCTCTTTCTTTCTCAAAATAAATAAATGAACTTTAATAATGTTTTTTTTTAATTTTTGAGAGAGAGAGAGAGAGAGAGAGAGAGAGAGAGAGAGACAGTACGAGCAGGGGAGGGTCAGAGATAGGGAGTTACAGAATCTGAAACAGGCTCCAGGCTCTAAGCTAGCTGTCAGCATAGCACCCGATGCGGGGTTCGAACCCACAAACTGTGAGATCATGACCTGAGCTGAAGCCGGACGCTGAACCGGCTGAGCCACCCATGTGCCCCATAAATGAACTTTAAAAAACCCCAAAAGGATGTCTTGTGCACTTCTGGTGGGAATGTAAACTGGAAAAACCACTACAGAATAAAGTACAGAGGTTCCGTAACAAATTAAAAGTAGAACTACCATATAATCCAGCAATTCCACTTCTGCTTATTTACCTGAAGAAAACAAAAACACTAACTTGAAAACATGTATCCACCTCCCACCCCCTTTTCACTGCAGCATTATTTACAATAGGCAATATACACAAACAACCTAAATGTCCAATGATTGATGAATCAATGAAGAAATTGCATATATACACAATAGAATATTATTCAGTCATGAAAAAGGGTGGAATCTTGCCATTTGTGAGAAAACACAGATGGATCTTGAAGGCATTATGCTAAATGATGTATATCAGATGAAGAAAAGACAACTACCATATGACTGCTTTTACATGTGGAATCTAAAAGAAAATAAAAAACTCCAAACCAAAAGCCCCCCTGAAAACCAAGATCCTAAATACAGACAACAGACTGATAGTTGCTAGAGGCAGAGGGTGGATGGTAGGAGAAACAAATTAACTGTTTTTGTCTTCAGGTGAAGTAAGTTGAAAAAAAATAAATGCAATTTTAATTAAGAGAGAGAAGGAAGGAAGGGGGAAGTTAGTTAGTTAGTTCTGAAGAAAGTAGCTCCAAAGTTGTTGGCAAACCATAAAAGGAAAAAAAGAAAAAAAAGAATGAAACGAAACAGAGCAACCAAACAGAATATTTTACTTGCTCTCCAGGAATTCAAGAGAGATGCAGACAATTAAAAAAGGCTGTAACAATACAGTATGTCACATGCTGTAATAGAGATAAGCAGACGTACTATGTAAAAATACAATAATATCTAATCCAATATTAGATGATGTTGGAGTGTGATACTGGGGTATTAGTGAAGGTTTCTTGAAAAAAATTCCAAACTGAGATGAAGGACATCTGGGAATGCATCAAACAGAAAGAATAGTGTGTGTCAAGACCTGAAGGTGCTCACCTCCAGCACAGGTGCTCCACATGGCTGTCTCATGTAGTAGGGGCTGGATTATGAAGGGTGCTATAAAACTGCCTTAAAGAATTTAGATGTTATCTTGAAGGCCAAGGATTGCTACTGAATTTTTTTTGTTAGTTATTTCTTTTGAGAGAGAGACATAGAGATAGAGAAATGGCAGAGAGAGAGAGAGAGAGAGAGAGAGAGAGAGAGAGAGAGTGAGTCAGTCCTAAGCAGGCTCCACACTGTCAGTACAAAGTCTGATGCAAGGCTCAAACTCATGAACCATAATAAGATCATGTCCTGAGCCGAAGTTGGATGCTTAACTGACTGAGCCACCAGGAACCTCACCATTAAATGGCCTTAAATAGAACAGAAAGCAACATGTTCTGATTTGTGTTTTAGGAAAATTACCTACAGTGTAAAAACAATTAGAAATGGATGGCAATGGTGGTGGGAGACCAGTTTAGGAGGCTATGACAGTAATACAAATGAGAGGAGATAAACGTAGCTTAAACTATGGTAATAAAAAAGAAGCGAATGGATTTGAGATACATGCACAAGGTAAATTCTAGATTTGAGATACACGCACAAGGTAAATTCATAAAACTTGATGAGCGAATGGATATGGAGGGGTAGAGAAGAAGATGTAGCCAGGAGTAATACTGATTTGGGAACCCCAATCCATGGATTGTGGTGCCATGTACTAATGCAGGGATTTTGGTGGGCAAGCTAGGGATGGGGAGGATGGGAAGCTAGGGATGGGGAGTTCAGGTTTGGGTTTTGAGTATGAGATACTGTGGGACATACAAGTGGAGATTCTCAACAAAACTCAAATTCCAATGAGTGATTTGAAGAGAGAGAATTTTATCATTCTGCAAATATACTACAGTAGGAGTGGAGAGTCAGAGTATAGATTTAGCGATCCTTATTTACATAGTGATATAATATAGATGTTTAATAGTACTGTGCTATCCAATCCTTGAGAAAAAGCTATATAATGTACAATGAGTTGTTACCTATTGAGGTCAAAATTATCACTACTATATATATTAAAAAATCTGTGGGTCCGAGAATTGACAAGAGTTCATAATTCTAGCTAGCTTGATGGAAAAAAAAAAAAAAAAAAAAGAAAATCCCTGACAACTACTAAATCAAGGATTGACATCCTTCGGGAATAGCTTAGCGGTTTTCATTCTTTCCTGTTACATATTACATTCTGCTCTAAGACAATTTCTTCTATTGCCTTCAGGGAAAAGAGTATAGAATAACCTCACCTCCAAAATGGAACATTTACAATTTTTTCTTCCACTCTCATATTTTTACCTCCAGTTTTACAATTTGCATATGTCTTAAATTGCAAAATTCATAGAATAATGGAATCAATCTTTTCTATTTTATTTAACAGGAAAGAAATCTTTTTAAAGTTAGTAACTTTCATAAATTTTAAGTAGTTTTAAAAGTTCTTTTAGACAATGATACTACTCAAATGCAGCATTACATCTAAAGTAGAAGCTGATATATATGACTAGGGAATCAAGTGAATCATTAATTTAAGATCAGAATGACCTTGGCACCAAGTCAGCAATTAGGACAAACCTAATTAATTATGGACTAATCTAGGATTCATAGAAGTCAGCAATTTTTAAAACCTGTTAATTTTCAATCATTTGTTAGTCACTGTGCATATAAAGATCTGCTTGATCTAGTAGGAAGCTAGACATACAAACAATTGAATCACTATAATAACCACCATCTTAAAGGCACAGACATGGTGTTAGGAAAATAGGAGGTAGGATACACTAATCACCATATGCACACAGCTTAAAAGAAAATAATTTAGATTGTTCCTAATTTTATTTTCACATTAAATTTAGAAATTTTTAGAAATGCCTTTTATTAGTTTAGTTTTATAGGAAAGGAATACCAAGACCAGGAGAGTAAAGTATGAAGATCGAAATGAGAATAAAACTATTGTAGTCTAACAAGCATTAAACACTTAACCTTTTTTTGTCAACTCACTTTCTTTCTTTCTGAAAGAAAGAAAATGGACCTCATGCAAGGGAGGGGACATAGAACATCATCAATTCTCTTTCTCTTGTGGTTTCAAAGTTAGATCATAATTTCTGAAACTGCATGATTTCTAGTAATGTTTTACAGATTAAGAGATTACCTGATAGGAAAGAATATTATGAGGCTGTTTTACTGACTGAGCACCTGTGACCCATTAAAGTTCAGGGAAATGCTGAAGGTTAGAAAATTAGTAAGTGGTAGCAAAGTTAAGTTTTAGCTCAACAGACTCCAAGTACAATGTTACGCATGTATGTATGTAATATGGATGTCTCAAACGTTTATTTTATAATACAAATGATAATAAGAGGTGGCCACGTCGCTGTATGGTAGGGGCCTGAAAGCTTGTGGCTGCAGCCTTTGGGCTGGGATGAACTGCGCTCTCGGTGGAGGCCGGGAGCCAGGCCAGAGCCACGGCCAGTACAGTGGGAGCAGTTGGACTGAGCATTGCTGCTGCGGGTTTTGCAGGCCGTTATGTTTTGCAAGCCATGAAACATATGGAGCCTCAAGTAAAACAAGTTTTTCAAAGTCTACCAAAATCAGTTTGAACCCAAAATGACAAAACGAGAAGCAGCACTGATACTAGGTGTAAGCCCTACTGCCAATAAAGGAAAAATAAGAGATGCTCATTGACGAATTATGCTTTTAAATCACCCAGACAAGGGAAGATCTCCTTATATAGCAGCCAAAATCAGTGACACTAAAGATTTACTAGAAGGTCGAGCTAAAAAATGAAGTAAATGTGTGTATTTTAAGTTGTTAGTTTATGTATATGAGTGCTAGCTTTTTAAAATAAAAGGCCTCATGGCTAAAAATTTAAAAAATGATTTAGCACAAGCTAAAACAAAGCTTTGGTACAAGTTTCTTTGAATTTGAGGACTTTAAATCAGATGATAAATTATTTGGATATTTAACACTCAGTAATTATGGATAAATACATACCATCTAAACAGGAAAATAAATGATAGAATGATAATAATGGTAACTTGACTAATAGTAGCAGCACTACCACTACTGCTACTAGTACTACTGCTACTACTAGTGTACCTAACAGTGAATACTTACATGTGGCAAACATTGTTGTTTCAAATGTTTTATATATGTATAGGCTACCTCAGAAATGTGCAGGTTTGGTTCCAGACCACTGTAATAAAGTGAATACCACAATAAAGCAAGTCAAATGAATTTCTGGTTTCACAGTGCATATTACAGCTATATTTACACAATATTATAGTATATTAGTTGTACAATAATAGCATGTCTAAAAAATATATACTTAAATTAAAAATGTTTTATTGCTAAAAAATGCTAACCATTAACTGAGCTTTCAGCAAGTCATAATCACTGACCACCACAATATAGTAAGTTCAAAATACTGCAAAAATTAACCAAAACATGACTAGAAAAATAGCACTACTAGACTTGCTTGATGCAGAGTTGCCACAAACCTTCAATTTGTAAAAAATGCAGTATCTGTGATGTACACATACAATAAAGCGATGTGCAAAAAAACACGGTATCCCTGTACTAAGTCACGGAATCACTTTATCAACTCTAAGAGGAACATAAGTTTACTTATTTACTTTGAGATGCAGAGAGTACAAATCGGGGGCGGGGGGGGGGGAAGGGAAGACCGAGAGAGAGAGAGAGAGAGAGAGAGAGAGAGAGAGAGAGAGAGAGAATATGAATGAATGAATCCCAAGGAGGCTCTTGTGTGATCTGAAGTAGCCCAGAGATGGGGCTCGATACCACAAACCAGGAGGTCTTGACCTGACCAAGATCAAGAGTCAGACGCTCAACCAAATGAACCACTCAGGAACCTTATATATTACTTTTTTTAATGTTATTTATTTTGAAAGAGAGAGAGAGGGAGGGAGGGAGGAAAAGAGTACACACACATGAGTAAGCTGGGGGGAAGGCAAAGAAAGAGGAGAGGGTGAATCCCATGGTCTTAGCAGCAAGCCTGACATGAGGCTTGATTCCAGAACCATGAGATCATGACCTGAGCTAAAATCAAGAGTTGGACGCTTAGCCATCTGAGCCACTCAGGCTCAGATGAGGAACATATTATTTTATTCCTAGTTTATAGATAAGGAAGCCAGACAAGGAGAGGTTAAGCATCTTGCCCAAGGTCATGCAAATTAAGTAGCAGAGGCAGAATTTGAACTCAGACTAGCTCCAGAGCCCCATAACTCTTAACCATTGTGCTATCTAAATACAAATTAGACTTGGGGCACCTGGGTGGCTCAGTTGGTAAAGCATCTGACTTCAACTTCGGCTCAGATCATGATCTCACTGTTCGTGAGTTCAAGCCTTGCATCAGGCCCTGTGCTCATAGTTCAGAGCCTGGAGCCTGCTTGAGATTCTGTCTCCCTCTCTCTACCCCTATCCTGTTCGCTCCCTCTCTCTCCTCCCACCATAAGGAAATAAAAACATTAAAAAAGTTAAAAATACACACATATATGCAACTAATCTCAATAAATACTACTGGATATAGTTAATACTAGGAGTATTTATCCTATAGAAGAATATGATATAAAACATTCTTTCGGAAATGTTTACAGGATTTTTAAAAAATCAGACTATTTCAGGTCTTATTTTATTAAGTGTTAAAAACATTTTATACAAAAACACCAAAACATATACATCAGACCCGTTATTTTCGTGATGGGCATCTCTTTAGATCTTTTTGTATTATAAATATCAAGAATTATTTGGATACAGGATAGCACAATGACTAAGGACACAGGCTCTGGAAAAATGGTATTTGGCCTAATCTTGGCTTATTGCTAGCTGTGAAATCTTGAACAAATTCCTTATCCTGTCTGATTTTCAGTGCATCCATAAAATGGAAATAATGGTGCCTACCTTATAAAATGTCAACATTAATATTTAACACAGTACAAGGGAAAATATTCAATGTTAGTTATTATGATCAAAAATGAGATGGGATGCTGAAAGTTAGCAAGGTCCACTCAAAATATTCCAGCTAGAAGCCTTTTTAATATTATCCAATTCAGTCTTTAAAAAACAGCTGAGGTAGAAATAATGATTACTAGTACAAAAATACTACTATGATGGGTGTTCAAAGTATATCTTGAATAGCAGAAAATATAATGTGAATTCCCATGGACTGACCACAGAAAAACATGAATACTCTTCCCTTTAAAGTATCAGTAGTCATTCTGGGACGCTATAAAATTATTCCAACAATCCTGCCACAATTAAAGTATTTGTCACACTCGTTTTTTTTCTTACTATAAAAAATATGTTCACTTAGGAAATCTGAAGAAAACACAAAAGAAAAAAAGTTACTGAAAAATCCCATCAGAGTTTTATTCCCATTAATACTTTAGAATATTCTTCTAGTTTTTTCTTCTATACAAATGATATAATTTAACTGAAATACTGTTATGGACTACTTTGCATATCTTGCTTTTTAATTTTCACTGTACCATGAATATGAAATGTTTATAGGTCATAAAATTTTTTTCTGAAACAAGTGCCCTGTTAAATTTATTTAACTACTCCCCTCTTATTGAAGTTTCCATTTTTTTTTCTTGGCTATTTTTTGTCAATTCTTTCAATTCAAGACAAAAATTCACCCTGTCAGGACACATATGATTTTTGACATTAGCTTTATGTCATTCAGTGTCAAAAAAAGTGTTAAGAATAACAGATATAAGCTGAAAAAGAAAAGGTTTAGAGAGATTAACTTTCCAGTCAAATAGCTAGTAAGCAGCAAGGCAGGGATTTGGTTCAGGAACCCGTTTTCTGTTCCATACCACCTCCCTAACAGCAACATCAACAACACAATCAATACTACCAGCCACCAACACTAATAATGTGCAGCTAACATTTTATCAATGTGCCAGGTACTGTGATCATTATTTTACATAAGAACAGCTAGTATTAGTGCAAATCAGTCTATTCTGTTCCTAGAATATATTTACACATGTATTTACATCTATGTGCCTTTATTCACTGTGTTCTTTCTGCTTACAATATCCATCTCTTTTCTCTCTACTTACATAAAATTCTACAGTTTACTGTTCTGTCAAGCCCCATGTTCTCTATCTATAAACGCTTTCCCAACATTCCCATTTCGGACTGCTTTCTAAAAACTTTTGAGAGAGAGAGACAGAAAGAGAGAGAGACACAGCATGAGTAGGGAGTGGTAGAGAGGAGGCAAACACAGAATCTGAGGCTGTCTCTGCCCTGAACTGTCAGTACAGAGCCCAGGGCAGGGCTCGAACTCAAGAACCGAACCATTAGATCATGACTTGAGCCGAAGTCAGCTGCTTAGCCAAAGGAGCCATCCAGGTGCCTCTAATATTGCTTTCTAATTGCAACTTATAAAAAGTCAAATCAAGTGTAGAATATTAGAAAGAAAACTACCTAGTTGCATCACTTTGGGCAAACCAATTAACCTCTCTCTACCTCAATTCTTTGCCTGCAAACTGAGAAGAATGGATTTAGATTAGCAGTCTTCAAACTTTAGTTCAGACGATAATCATGTGGAGATCTTGTTAAAACACAATGCTGAGCTCCACCCTCACTGTTTCTGAATCTGAAAGGGGAGAAGGGGAGTAAGGATTTATACTGCCAACAAGTTACAAGGGCTGCTGCTACAGCGGGGTCAGGAGTCACATCTTTGAGAATCAATGGGGCCACACAAAGAAAAGTCTTTGAAAGCCAATGCAAAGGATGTGGTCTTTATTCGTAATAAAAAAAATTTTTTTTGTTTCAATTAGAGTTGTAACATTTAATAAAGCTTTTTGTTAAGAGGTGGCTTAGGCAGCAATGTGCATATAAGAAAGTAGGGTAAAGTAAAAAGACTCAATAATGGCAATAAACCAGAAAAGCCCTGGATTAAAATGATGGTAGTAAAGAGGAAAAAACAATACAAAACAAACAAACAAAAAACCCAAATTCTGACTCAGTCACTCTTCTCTAATAAAGTTTGTGTGATTATCCAGTGGAAAGCTGTATGTATACATACTACTATTATTTAGAAAACACAACATGAAATCAGGAATCATTTTCTGCCCGAGTAAAATCACTGTAAATATCAATACGGATCAAGTTACTTTCTTAGTATATGTCAACTTTAAACTTTAAAAAATAAAAACCTGGGAGAAAATGGCAGGATAGATAGACTCATTTTATCCCCAAGACTCAACATTATTAGTAAGAAAATAAAGATATAAACCGCTACAACAAAGAGAACAAGATAAAGCCATCAGTACACAACAGATTTCAATGGATTTCTAAAAGACAGAAAAATAAATGAGTGTTGAAGCAAAGCAGAAGCAAAGCAGAAACAGCTACTACCTACTAAAACAGGTTAGAGGCTACAACAGAAGAGGGAGCTGTCAAGTTCTCTTAAAACATCAGAGGAGCTTTGAACTCTGAAGAATGCAATTACAATAAAGGACAATCATGGCCTGTGAATCTGAAAGGAAAGACATTCACCGTAGATCAATAAAAGGAAGTCAAGTCTCATCACCACGGAAGAGTAAAGGTAGAATAAAGAAATTTCCAAACAGGCTGAGACTTAGAAAGTTGGTCTCCTATATAACGTTCCTTAGTAAGTTATTTGATGACACAGTTCAACAAAACTAGGCAGTAAATACAGAAAGATGATGATCTAGGATCCAGAAATTAATTATCACAGAAAAGCAACAAAGAGAAGACATTCCAAGATAAAGGGTATGAAGCAGGCCCAAAGGAACTACAGATTGGAATAGAACTCCAAAGAGCTGCAGGAATGAAAATTTCCTAGAAATTTCATAGGGGAAATTAACAGGTTAGATAGTAAGAAGCTTAGAACAACTTGAAAACATGATAAAAGCAACAGGTGAAATGTAAAAAAAAGAAGCCATCAGAATAGTTAGGAATGATCTCTTCTGAGTGGCCTAGGAATAATAGAATTAGGTAGTAGAGAAAGAGAAACTGGCACATACTTGGCACTACAGTGAAACTATCTCCATATCCACAGTAAGGTGAACACTGTTATTTTTCAACCTCGAGACACTCTTTACAAATCACTAAAAAATATTAACCTTGATAATGAGAATGTACAGCTGAAACACCTTTGCGGTGAAAGGCAAGAACCATGAGTACCCATCCTCACCTTACAAAAGAGGAAGTCTATAGATATTATTCTTAGTTGAGGAAACGTAAAACTAATCTTTAAATACTATTTCAAAGTTTTACTGGGTTGAGGCGGGTAGTAGGAATGCTGTAAGTAAACCAACACAGCAGAAATCAAGAATGTTTAAATTTGATGGAGAAACAGAATAAGATTTGATGAGCCAAAAGAGACAACATGCTACCTGTGCACAGAAACTCATCAACTTTACTCAAAGTTCACTACTTAAAACTCATTTATCTTTACTCTGCACACAGATTATTTTATAATTTTTAAATTTTTCTAATATTTTATTTATTTTTGAGATAGAGAGTACACAGTGGAGGCTCAGAGAGAGAGGGAGACAGAATCTGAAGGAGGCTCCAGGATCTGACCCTTCAGCAAGAGTCTGACGTGGGATTGAACCCATGAAACGGGAGATCATGACCCGAGCTGAAGTTAGACACTTAACCGACTGAACCACCCAGGTGCCCCTGCATAGTTTTTTAAATTAAGGCCTCAGATTTCCAAGTTTTTATACCCAACAGTGCATAAAGATTTGTTATTTATTTTTTTAATGTTTTATTTATTTTTGGTAGAGAAACAGAGCATGAGAGGGGGAGGGGCAGAGAGAGAAGGAGACACTCAACTGGAAGCAGGCTCCAGGCTCTGAGCTAGCTGTCAGCACAGAGCCTGACGGAGGACTCGAACCCATGAATGTGAGATCTGACCTGAGCTGAAGTCGGAGGCTTACCCGACTGAGCCACCTAGGCGCCCCAAGATTTGTTATTTAAAGACCACCTAATCAGTATATAAATTGTCACAGTCAATAGAGAACATGACACTTGTTTGGAGAAGAGACATACATGGCAACTAATGAACAAACTTGCTCTTCTCTCCCTCGTGATATACCAGAGTACCAGATCATGTCTGACAATTAGAGACTATGAATATAAAATAAGATGCTATTTCTTTTTTAAATTTTTTAATATTTATTTTTGAGAAAGAGAGGCAGAGTGTGAGTAGGGAAGGGTCAGAGAGACACGGAGACCCAGAATCCAAAGCAAGCTCCAGGCTCTGGGCTGTCAGCACAGAGTCCTGCATGGGGCTCGAACTCACGAATCATGAGATCATGTCCTGTGCTCTAGTTGGCCACTCAACCGAGCCACCCAAGCGCCCCAATAAGATGCTATTTCTGTAGTGCAAATGACTTATAGAAAAGCAGTAAAAATAAATGTAGCTCAGAATCATAGCAAGAAGACTTCACAGAATAGATGGAAATGGGGCTTGAGGATAAGTAAGATACGGGCAGACTATGAAAAATGAAAAACTAGGTCTTCAGAAAAGGACATAAAGAAAAAAGAAAAACTTAAGTAAGAAGTCCAATGAACCAGTCTTACTCAAAGCTTTCGAGGGAAGACAAAGGAAGATAGAAGAAAAAGTCTTCAGAGCCCAGAGGCACTGAATGAATATGCAAAAGTGACAGAGGTAAGAGTACAGAAATATTTTTCAATAAGCTTATTTTCTTTTCTTAAAAAAGTTTAAAATGTTTTAGAGCAGGGGAGGGTTAGAGAGAGAGGGAGACAGAGAATCCGAAGATAGGCTCCAGGTTCTGAGCTGTCAGCACAGAGCCCAACGCGGGGCTCGAACCCACCAACAGTGAGATCATGACTTGAGCTGAAGTTGGATGGTTAACCGACTGAGCCACCCAGGTGCCCCATCAATAAGCTTATTTTCAAAACTACCAAGGAAATAGCCTTAGCATCAGAAATACAGGAATCAGAAGGCAGCTCAAGCAGATTTTTAAAAATCTGTTATTTTTCTGCTTTATAGGAATAAACAAAAAGTATATACATATTCAACTCTACCTTAAAGTTTTATAGATGAAATATGCTATTAAACAGCAGGTGGCGCCAAAATATTTTTTCATGAATACTTTGAGTCACATAAATCATTAACTAAAACAAAAGGAAAAAACTTTTCATATTAGAACTGAAAAACATTTTTAAAAATTTACATATTATACAGATTTTCATGTGGTATCCCATAGACTGATGTCAGTAACAATGTTCTAGAGCATGAATACTTATTGAAAAACACAAGACTGCTTAATGTAAAAACCTGAATTGGAAGTACTATGGGTTTTACTGAAAGTTTAACTATGCTTCTTACAAGAGTTACAGAATAAACAATTTATGGCACTAACAGAACTTATTAGCAATATGGGTAATTTATATCTACCCTTTACAGAAATGTATATCCCTTCTTGATTCTAGTGTAAGGAGTAATATTCCCACAACAAAATATATCCACTCATCTCAAAATCATCCAGAGGTCAAACATTAAAATATAAAATTGGGGAACAACTTGTGTTACCACCAATGATTCATTATGATGATGTCTGGGTTAGTTTAGGATTAAATTCATTTGCACTGATTGGGATCAGGGGAAGGGGGAAACTTGGCAAGATTTAAAAGTAATAGCCTCTGGACGATTTACAGGGACGAACAACAGCACATTTTCATAAATTCACAAATGGATGATTTCAATTAAGATTTTAGTCCAATTTCTTGTATACAAATAGCTAAAGCTTTACTATGTCTTTATCTATAGCCCTCAAAAAAATATTTTCACAGCTACTTTTTCAGGATAGCTGAGGGTTTCATATCCTTCAAACAACAGAAAATAGTTTTTTAATTTTTTAAAAATGATTTTATTTTTGAGAGAAAGAAAGAGACAGAGCACAAGCAGGGAGAGAGAGAGGGAAACACAGAATCTCAAATAGGTTCCAGACTCCAAGCTCTCAGCACAGAGCCCAATGTAGGACTCGAACTCAAACAGTGAGATCATGACCTTAGCAAAAGTTAGATGCTTAACCGACTAAGCCACCTAGGCGTCCCCAGAACAGAATTTTAATTTTAATCATTTTGATTGAAAATGTTTCTGAAGTAAATTACCTTATTTTGTCTTTTTAAAAGTTTATTTATCTTGAGAGGGGGAGAGTGCAGGAGGGGCAGAGAGAGAAGAAAAGAAACAATCTCAGGGCTCAAACTCAAGAACTGTGAGATCATGACCTGAGCTGCAATCAAGAGCAGGACTCTTAACCAACGGAGCCATCCAGGTGCCCGTACCTTATTTTGTTTTTAAAAGAATACCCTTAAAATAATGCAACACTTTGATTATTATAAGATAATCATTAGGATCATGAAATAAGTCTACTGTTTTGTAATATGATAAGACCCTAAGGACCCGTTTATGAGTACAAAGCTAAATTCTAGAATAAATTGTCCTAAACTGCTGGGTTTCTTGTGTTACTCCTGTAGTTTATAATTTTTTTTTCTCCCTTTCTTGTTCTCATGCTATCGGTTATCTCTCCTTCCAAGCTGTCCATTAGATTATCAACTTCTCTTTTCTAAGATAATCTAAAATAATAGCTTGCTGGAGGTATCTTAATTAATAGTAAGGGTAAACTTAGGAGCTTAGGAAACTTTTCTGAGAATAAAGTACATGAGTATTAGAACTATGTCATGCTGCTCAAAGTCTTTATTGCTTTAGCCACAGCGTTAAGATAAATGAGACTGCTGGGCAGCTTTATTCCAAATAGTTAAAATACTTCTTTTTATCATTGTGCTCTGAGTGGTAAATTCATTTTCCAGATAGTACACAGCCAAACGATCTCTAACAACAGCCACTACCTTAGAAATGGGCTGTATTTCACATTTAAATTTCACAAATTTAAATGACAATTATGAATGTAAGTCTTCCAGCCGAATCCTTAATTAACAATTACTTTATCCTAAAGCCTTAACCAAGGCTACCCAAACCTAGCCTCTTCATCAGAAATCAGTAAGTTAAACCAAACCATCCTTTGTTCCATTGGAAAAAGGAAAAATAACTAGATTTTTTTATTTTGAACTGGGAAGTACAGTAGTGCTCAAAATTAGTGGTGCACTGAATCACCTGTAGCTCTTGTAAAAACACATATATCCACAATTCATTTACTATGAAATGGACATTGTGATTTACTTCATAATATCCATTCTACCACATATGCATAGTCTGGCTATTTGTAGTAATTCCATACTTTTTAAGGATGAACAGGCCTAAGCTAATTTGGGCCAGTAGGGCACAAGAAGTAGTTTGCTTTTTTGGGCTTCTGGACAGGAGAGATCCTTCTTTTCCTGGTAGATACAAAAAAGAAAAGATGTTGCATTTTTTTATGATAGCAGCTATCCTAGGTCCTTATCATATGAGGTAGATTTTCTTAGAGTTTAAGCCAGTTTGAGTGAGACTTAATCTACATTCAAAAGCATTTTTAATTGTTAAAAAGCTCTACTGTTCATTACATACATGAAAGCCACAGGACTATAGAAGTAATAATCAGAAATTCAGAAGTTAATTAAAGCAGAGTGATGTCAAGAACTGGGAAGAAAAGGGAACAGTAAGAATCTAAACTTAATCTGTGGGGGCAGACTCTTTTTTTAAATTTTGGGTATAGTATTTTATTTTTTTTAAATAATTTATTGTCAAATTTGTTTCCATACAACACCCAGTGCTCATCCCAACAAGTGCCCATTACCCACTTTCCTCTCTCCCCCACCCCCATCAACCTTCAGTTTGTTCTCATTATTTGAGAGTCTCTTATGGTTTGCCTCTCTCCCTGTCTGTAACATCTTCCCCTTTTCCCTCCCCCATGGTCTTCTATTAAGTTTCTCAAGATCCACATGAGTGAAAACATATGGTATCCGTCTTTCTCTCCCTGACTTATTTCACTTAGCATAATATCCTCTAGTTCCATCCACGTTGCTACAAATGGCCAGATTTCATTCTTTCTCACTGCCATGCAAACTCCACTGTGTATATATACCACATCTTCTTGATCCATTCATCAGGTGATGGACATTTAGGCTCTTTCCATGATTTGGTTATTGTTGACAGTGCTGCCACGAACATTGGGGTACATGTGCCCCTATGCATCAGCACTTCTGTATCCCTTGGTTAAATCCCTAGCAGTACTACTGCTGGGTTATAGGGGAGTTCTACTGATAGTTTTTTGAGGAACCTCCACACTGTTTTCCAGAACGGCTGTACCAGTTTACATTCCCACCAAGAGTGGAGGGTGCCTGTTTCTCCACATCCTCGCCAGCATCTATAGTCTCTTGATTTGTTCATTTTAGCCACTCTGACCAGCATGAGGTGGTATCTCAAGAGTGGTTTTGATTTGTATTTCCCTGATGATGAGTGACACTGAGCATCATTTCATGTATCTGTTGGCCATCTGGATGTTCTCTTTGGAGAAGTGTCTATTCATGTCTTCTGCCCATTTCTTCAAAGGATTATTACTTTTTAGGGTGTGGAGTTTGGGGAGTTCCTTATAGATTTTGGATACTAGCCCTTTATGTGATATGTCATATGTCATATTTTCTATGGGGCAAACTCAATCATAAAAATATGAGTGCAAACTCAAAATATGCACACATACACAATTCTTTTTTTGGATCCTCCTTCAACAGTGATTATCATAGCACTAGGTATACCAATACTGTTTAATAACTAAAATCTAGAGCAATGAGTACAAAGACTTACATTAGCTTCAAATGCAATGTTCCCCTGGCCTTCAAATCTACTTAAATATGGAAAATAAAACCAAAGCACTATCATTAAACTAGCTCAATATTTAACTGTTTCAAGTTTAAAATGCCGAAGATTTGTTGGTACCACAGAAAAGCTAATAAGCTAATAATTAAATGATAATTCTATTCTTATGTTTTTGTCAAGAATAATCACTAGCTGATTTTTATAGGTGTTCTGCTGTAAGGCTAATAGGGAAAAGAATTAAATGAAAATATTCTCTAATTTCCACAAGTATTCTAAGTAGCTCATTTACATGGCTCTGAAATAGTCTAGTTACAAACAACTTAAGTGAAACCTACAATCAGATCATGAGTCTTACTTTTAAAAAGTATTCATAATAAAGGGTCTATAAACAGATTCTAATTTATAAAGTGACTAAGCAAAAATTATAATTTTGTTTCAAAAGTTTCAGAGTTTTCATTAGATATAGTATTTTGGGGTTGTGGTACAAAATTTTCAAAAGTATTGGCTCACTTTGAAGAAGTATAGCATGTTTTATCAGAGCATAAATATAAACCTACAGCTGGATTTTTTTTTCTTCTTCTTCTATACGTCCAAAAAACAATCTCTGGGTACTCTTTATTTTAACCTATTTAGAGGAAAATTTTCCTAACCAGTAAAAATGAACTTAAGAACTAATGTAGTTTATCGTCATATATATTTATGACAGTGTTTGGTACATAAGAAGCACTTAATAAATACCTATGAATAAACAATTTGAAACAAAACCTGATTACATCATTATGAGAGAAACCATTACTTCAAATCTAAACTTGTCTGCGACAGACCTAGATTTTTAGCTGAACAGATGACTATCTAGAACACAGCCCATATTTCTCAGCCTCCCTTCAACACTGAGTTGGCCATCTGACTTGTTTTTGGCCAATGGAATATTAGCAGAAGTGTCCTATATAACTTCTGGAATAGGTTCTAAAAGGAAGGAAGAGGGCACTTTACACTTTCTGCTTTCTGCTAGGTAGAATGTTGGAACATGAGCTGGTATTCTGAAGCATAAAATAAAAGTCATGTGTTTAAGGATAGTAGAATAAACAAAACAGAAGCATTGGCCCATAATGTCATGCTGGAGAGCCTTCATACTAACCTTACATGTTTACCTCTAGACTTTAATCACAACAGAGGGGAATAAACTATCTTTTTAGACAACTGTTGTCTTGGGTTTCCTTTCACTCTGACAAATCTAATTTTAACTAATAGTCAAACAAAGTACAATATTCTCCACATCTGTATAAGAATCTTAAATACATTTAAGACATTAGTGGAAACATGGACTATTAGAGTCAACGGAACTTACTCAAATCCCAGCTCTGCTACTTAGCCATAGGATCTTGGGCAGATTACTTCACTTCAATTAAGTCTCAGTCTCCACAACTGTAAATGGGAGCAAACTATCTACTTCTTAGAATTACTGTGAAGATCAAATATAATGAAGTACGAAAAACGAGGAAGCAAAAAAAATACAAGTGTCAATGAAGAGTGCTAAGAAAAATATTAGCTGGGAAAGGGATTAGCTGGACTTTCTCAAATTTTGATTAGCTGGACTTTCTCAAATTTTAAGACCTAAAAATAATATAAAAGTAAGTAACTGAAACATGTTCTTCATTTAAACCTTTATGGCATATAACATGTATAAAATAAGAGTGTTGTATTACAAGATACCTAAGGGTTCTTCCAGCTCTAAAATTACATCACAAAATTATGTTAGCTCACAAATGTCTATAATCTATCATGAAAGTTTGCTTAAAAACTTTCAGCTCCATGGTATTCTTTCAAAACACACACACACCCCTCTCTGATAACAAGTAGGCTTAAACATGATAGGCCTTGATCATCTTCAGACTTTACATATATAACATAGTGCTGACTCTGCAAAATGTTCTGTGATCTCTAGTATCTTGTATGTGTACTCTCAAAGCTGAAATTTCTAAGCCTTCAGTGACAAAACTTATAAACAAGAGCTACCCTAAAAAACCAAAAACAATTTTCTAATAGCTTACAGGTTATAGATTTTGTTTAGCACAGCTACCTTAAGTTAATTGCTTTAGTAAGTTAATTCCATTCTTTCTTCACTTTACTGCTACAATATAGTTTGAGATAGGCTAAGTTAAACTGCAGTAATGAACAACTCCAAAAATTTCTAGCTTAAAATAACAATTATTTCTTGCTTACTTTACCAATCACTGGTTGGTGAAGAACTCTGTTCTGTATTATTCTCTTCTGGAACTCAGACTATGGAGCAGCCACTCTCTGAAACATTGCTAGTGGCAGCAGCAGAAGGAAAGAGAGCTCATACTGGCAATTAAATGATTGGCCTGGATATTACACACTTATTTCCATTCACAACTCTTTGGCCAGAACTGTTGACACAGCCCAGTGACAGAGAGGTCAGGAAATGCCAGATGGAGCAGAGCCAAAAATATTTAGTAAGCAGTATAAATAACTACCCTAAATGCCTAGCCTAATGACATAGAAAGAGGTTAAATAAATGTTTTTTAGTGATACAGATTTGAAAACTTATTACTTCTAACAGTCATATCCTCACTTAACAAAATTAGGATCTTAACATACCTGACTTAAGTTACAATATTCTTCTTCTAGAAACTACCAGACTCCAGGAGAATCCATATCAAATATTTTGAGTGAATAAAGAATTGATAAGCATACCTGTATATTCTCCTAAAGACATACTACAGTTTAGGGGAAAAAAGATGGCAAAGCTAGTACAAATTCAGGCTTTTAAAAACATTTAATTTATCCTAATCAGAGTTAGTTTCCCATGCCACAATCAAGAGCAACAATGTTTTTTAAATTTTAATTTTAAATAAAGTTCATTTGAGAAAGAATGAACATGTTGGGGGGCGGGGAGAGAGAGAGAGAGGGAGAGAAAGAATCCCAAGCAGGCTCTGTGCTATTAGCACAGAGACCAACATGGGGTTTGAACTCACAATCCTGAGATCATGACATGAGTTGAAATCAAGAGTCAGATGCTTATAACTGCCTGAGCCACTCAGGTGCCCTGTAACAAATTTTTTAAAAAGCTCTCCATATGAACCAGTAAGTTAGCAAGAGTCACATACTTGAGTGAAGTGAAACATTAAGAAATGGTGGGAATAGAGAGAAATGGACAATTTATGGTTCATGCAATTCTCACCCAGTGCTTAATCCTGGTCAACTTGTTGCCATGTAGGAATTCAAGCCAGTGGTATCAGACGATCTGAAATGTTAAGGGAACTCAGGATTCAAGATTATGTGAAATTTCACATTTTTTTTTAAAATTTTTTACATGTTTTATTTATTTTTTATACTGAGAGAGACAGAGCATGAGAGGGGGTGGGGCAGAGAGAGAAGGAGACACAGAACTGGAAACAGGCTCCAGGCTCTGAGCTGGCTGTCAGCACAAAGCCTGACGCAGGGCTCGAACCCACGAACGTGAGATCTGACCTGAGCTGAAGTCGGAGGCTTAACCGACTGAGCCACCCAGGCGCCCCGTGAAATTTCACATTTAAAAACGTTGGAAACCAACTGAATTTCTTTTTTTAGGAGCACTGTGCAGAACAAATAAAACATTCTGTTGGCCAGATCAGTTTGCTGGCTGCAAATCTGAAACCTCTGGGCTAAGCAAAGTCAAAGACCTTTTGTGCGCACATCTTTTGTGAAGCTGCCCAATTCTTGAATGTTGTTTCACAAGCAACTTAGAAAAAAATAAATCCTTATTTTACTGGAGGGAAGGATCTTGAAGTAAACTAGAAGTGTGACAAAAGAGACATAAAATGCAATTCTGCTTTTGAACTTATTTAAAACGTTCAAATATAAGCATCTTTTAGCAGAAGCTCCTAACATATTAATGAAGTCAAGGCATGAGAGTTCAGTTCTTTTGCAAGAATTAAAGAGAACCAACAGACTTATATCCAAAGAAGAGCTTCCAAATCCAATGAAAGAGTTCAGATTTTTCTGAAATACTGTCCCTCAAGTACAGTGATTACTATGGAACCCTAACAGACATGATTTTGGGTTGTTTTGGGAGTACAACCAAAATTTTTGGTAAAGCCATAGGTATTCCATAGTGCATCCTAATAATGACTGATAGGGATGCATTTATGAGACTGTTTATCTGGGATTAGGAATAGGTCTATGGGAAATTGATTTGTATGATTTCTTTTCTTAATGTTTATTTATTTTTGAGAGAGAAAGAGAGCGAGAGAGCATGTGTGCGCGTGTTAGTTGGGGAGGGGCAGAGAGAGGAAGACAGAGGATCTGAAGCAGGCTCTTCACTGACAGCAGTGAGCCTGATGTGGGGCTAAAACTCACAAACTACAAGATCATGACCTGAGCCAAAGTCAAACACTAAACTAAGACACCCAGGTACCCCAATTTATATGACTTTTCCTTCATTTAGCACTGGGTTCAAATTAAACTTAACTCACAGCTCTTTATATCTTTAGTGTCATGCTAAAGATACTGTGCTACCATACTTAATCACCTTAGGGAAACTTTTTTTCCTTTAGTCCTTCTATGAAAAATAAAAATTCTACATAGAAAAAAAATCATATATGTAGGCAATCTCTGAATTTCAATTTTTACTAAGAAACTTCCATATATTTGTTATTCCACACATTTTATTATGAATTATATTATTACCCCTAGACACAAATTTCAAATTTTTCAACTTCCACTGATAAAGACTGAGTTATTACAAAACAGACCTTGCTGGCCAATTTTAGTGGTTGTCACCTTATTTTCTGTATAGGAGTATTTGATTATCTTCTTATTTTACAGTGTTGAGGGAAATGGCAAGTTGACAAAGAAAAGATGGAAAAAAACAGGAGATGAGGGTTTATATTTAATACATAAGTGGTTATTAATAATAATTATCACTGTGCCCTTTACTTATGTTTCTTCATAGCATTTATCAGACCACCTAACATTATTTATAATTTATCTTATGCCAGACTGTAAGCTCCATGCAAACAGGACTCTGGTTCGAACACTGTTAAACTGGGGCGCCTGGGTGGCTCAGTCGGTTAAGTGTCCGACTTTAGCTCAGGTCATGATCTCAGTTTGGGGGTTCGAGCCCCATGTCAGGCTCTGTGCTGTCAGCTAGCTCAGACCCTGGAGCCTGCTTCGGATTCTGTTATCTCCCTCTCTCTGCCTTCCCCTGTGACACTGTCTTTGTCTCTCAAAAATAAATATTAAAAAAAAAAAAGAACAATGCTAAACGATTAATGCCTACCACCGCCTGGTTTATGGTGGATACTAAATACCTGCTGAGTATACAGACTACTTTTTTCCTCTTTAAACTGTTGGAAGTGACAGGTTACATTAAGAAGTTTTCTAGTACTAAATCAATTTTGCATTTCTGGGATTAACCCCACTTGATTGTGAGGTTTTGCTTCATTAATATAAGCTAGGCTTAATTTGCTAATATTTTAAGATTTCTGTATCCCTGTTCATAAGATTACTTTATATCTTCTTGTACTGTTTGGCTACTTTAGGCATCAAATATTTTTGTATTATTTCACTAATGTGTGTAGTATAAACACTCTAGAAATACTTGTTGAATGATTAGTCTTGTAAAATGGACTTTTGTTTTTCTTTTCTGTAACTATAAAATTGTGAAGTTTGGCGTGCCTTTGGGAAGCTGGTACATGGAAATTTGTCTTTTATTTTCTGAGTGTTTACTGGTGATTAACTTATTAGTGTTATCTATTTCTAAGGTTGATTTTAGCTAATTACATTTTTCCAAAAAATTGTTTATATCATCTAAGATTCAAATTTGTTGACATAAAGTATCCATGGAGTTACCTTAATTCTTAAAATTCTTATTCTATCTGTGGTTATATTTCTTTCTGTCTTAGCATTACTTATTTGTATCTTTTCCCCGAACAGTGGTTTGTCTATTGACCTTTACAGTGATCCAATTATTGGTCTTTTATTCCATTTCTACTTTATACTTATTTTTGTTTCTTTTGTCTTTATAATTTTATTCTTGTTATCTTTCTATCCAAGAGTTGAAGACTTAATTACTTTATATTCAATCTTTTTAAAAATCAGTATTTTTAAACCAACAAATGTCTGTTCACATTAGTTGCAACCTCTAAATTCTGACATGTAGTGTTTGTGTCAGAGTTCTAGTATTTTGTAACGTCTACTGTATTTTCTCTTATCTCATTAAGTACTACACTTAGTTCTCCAAAGTTGTTTAAATGTAATTTTTAAACTCATTATTGTCTGTTTTTAACTCATTATTGTTGATTTCTCTTTTAATTGAGGTCCAAGAACATGTTCTAAATGACACTGATTATATGAAAACCAATAAAATTTCCACTGTGACAACACAAATTAACTTTTGTAACTTAAGTTTTGTATACTTGAAAATTACGTATATGTTCTACTCATGTATGTGCTTGTGTGCATACAGGGTTCTACATCTTTTAAATAAAGCTTGTCAATTGTATTGGTTAATTATCTTTATCTTTACTAAGTTTGTGAGATGTGACTATGTAGTCAGACTTGTCCATCTGTCTGTACTTCTGGCTTTGTAAAATTTCCTGAGATATTTCAAGACTATTATACTTTCTTCTATACAACAGATTGTGTGTTTAAAAGTAATGAATTCTAAAGGCAGAAGTAAGTTTTTCCTCATAAATGTGAAGGCAATGCTAAAGTGTCTTTCAGGTTTGTTTTTTGAGAAGTTCAAGGATATTCGATGCCAGATCACTGGTATGTGACTCCCCTTTCTCCCAGCTTTTAGGTTTTTCTCTTTATCTCCTGATGTCTTGAAATTTCATGTTATACCACAATGTGGGCCATGTATCATTTACTCTCATGAATGTGTTTTGGGCCCTTCTAATTTGAAAATTCATGTCCTTTATTTTTAAGAAATGTTCTTGAAATACTTGTTTGAATTACTCCCTTTCAATTTTCTTTTTCTGGAACTCTTTGTATTTCAGAGTTGGGTCTTCCACACTAATATCCTACTTCACTTTCTCTACTATTTCTCTTTTTCTTACCCATATTCCATAGTTTTGGTCTTTTGATCCTAGTTTCCTAGGAGACTTAGTTTCATTTGCATATTTTAAATTCTTGTTGCATTTGTTCTTTCATTTTCCATTTTCATTCTCTTGCTTATACAAAGACAACTATTCTAAAATATCTAATGTTAATCTTTCTTGCAAAATAATTTTTAGTTTATATACATCGTGTGATGAGGGATCATGCTCATCTTTCCCTTTCACAATATATCACACTGATATTACCATTTGATTAGAACTAGTGAGCAATTTACATGGCAGGAGATGGGAAATAAATCCGACAAAAATCCAGGGGTCTTTAACTTCTGGAAATTTCTAAGGGTCCAGTGGAATGAGGCATGTTGAGATATCCTTCCTAAGGTGAATGATAAGTTGTTCAATCTGACTTCCTACAAAAGAAAAAAAAAACCCAAAAAAACAACTTCACAATGCCTAGAGACCCAATGTCTAGTGGGCTTCTTCTGTTCTGGAGGCAACATATTCATCATTTGGGTCTGTTACTCTGGCCTATTTACTTAGTGATCCGAGAAAGTGCTAGTTTTGAGTGGGGCTCAGAACAGGAGAAGGCTCTACAATAGATCCAAGCTGCCGTGTAAGCTGTTCTGACACAGGCCACGTGATCCCAAAGATCTAATGGTGCACGAAGTGTCAATGGCAGACAAGGATGCTGTTTGGAAACTTTGGTAAGCTCCTATAGGAAGTGCAGCACAGGCCTTTAGGCATCTGGAGTGAAGCCCTGTCATCCTCTGCAGAAAACTATCCTCCTTTTAAGAAACAGCTTTTGGCCTGCTCCTGGGCCCTAGGTGAGACTCAACACTTCACCGTGGGTGAAATCACATTGACTTGGGTGTTATCTGACCCACCATGCCATAAAGCTGGGCACACACTGCAGCACTCCATCATCGAATGGAGGTGGTATTAGGACATTGGACTTGAACATATTCTGAAGGCACAAGGAAGTTCCATGAAGACGCAGCCCAAATGCCCACAGTCACCACCGCTGCCACACTACCTGCTCTCTCCCAGCCTCTCACCTACAGCTCCAGGGGGAGTTCCCTCTAATCAGCTGATGGAGAAAGAACTCAAGCTTAGTTTACAGATGGTTCTGCATGATGTGCAGGCAGCACCTGAAAGCAGACAGCTCCGGCACTACAGCTTCTCTCTGAAGCATCCCTGAAAGACGGTGGCACAGGGAATCCTCCTGTGGGCAGAACTTGGAGCAGTTCACCAGGTTATTCATTTGGCTTGGAAGGAAAAATGGCCAGACATGTGATTAAACATCAATTCATGGGCTGTGGTCCATGGTTTGGCTAAACGGGATGATGTGGAAGGAACAACTAGAAAACTGGTGACAGGGAAGTCTGGGAAAGATGTCTGTGGATAAACCTTTCTGAAAGGGTGAAAACATTAAGATTATGTGTCCCATATCAAGGCCCATCGAAGAGTGACCTCAACAGAGGAGGATCTTAATAATCAAGTGGGTAGGATGACCTGTTCTGTGGATACCCGTCAGTCATCTCTTTTTCCATACCATGAACCTCCAATGGGTTCATGAACAAAGTGGCTGGGGTGGAGGAGAAAGGTTATGCCTAGGCTCAGCAACATGGACTTCAACTCACCAAGGCAAGCCTGGCTACATCCATTGCTAAGTGGCCAATCTGCCAGCAGCAGAGACCAACACGGAATCTCCTACATGGCACCATTCCCAGGAGTGATCAGCCTGATAGGTTGATTACACTGGACCTGCTTTCATCATGGAAGGGGCAGCATTTCTTCTTACTGGAAATAGACGCTTATTCTGGATATAGATTTGCCCTCCCTGAATGCAAACCTTCTGCCAAAACTACTGTAGACTGACCAAATTGCCTTATCCATGTTCATGGTATTCCATACGACACTGCTTCTGATCAAAGGAAGTGACTACATGCAAGTTACAGCAATGAGCCCATGCTCATGGAATCCACTGGTCTTACCATGTGCCGTAGAATTCTGAAGCAAATGGCTTGACAGAGTAATGAAATGATCTTTTGTCATTGTGGCAATTCCTTGCAGGATTGGGGCAAGGCTCTCTAGGAGGCTGTGTATCAGTATTCAATATATGGTGATGTTTCCCCCATAGTCAGGATTCACAGATCCAGGAATCAAGAGGTGAAAATAGAAGTGGCACCACTCACTATTTACTCCTAGTGATCTATTTGCAAAATTTTTTGGTTCTCATCTCCATGACCTTATGCTCTCCTGTGGTATAGAAGTCTCAATTCCAAAGAAAGGAATGCTTCCACCAGGAGACATAACAATGATCCCACTGAACTAGTTAAAACTGCCATCTGGACATTTTGGATACCTCATGCCCCTGAATCAACAGTCAAAGAAAGAAGTCACTGTGCTGTTTGGATGGTTGGACCAAGGGGAAATGGGACTGCTACTCTGCAATGGAGGTATGAGAGTATATCTGACGTACAGGAGATCCCCAAGGGCATCTCCCCGTGTTACCATATCGTTATTAAAATCATTGGAAAACTACAACCCAATTCAGGCAAGACTATTAACGGCTCAGACCTTTCAGGAAGGAAGGTTTGGGTCACTGTATCAAGTAAAGAACTATGACCAGCTGAGTTGCTTGCTGAAGGAAAAAGTAATATAAAGTAGGTAGTAGGCAAAAGTAGTTATGAATACCACCTATGACCATGTGACCAGTTACAGAAATGAGGACTGTAATTGTCATGTGTATTTGTTGTTATTATGAGTATGTCTGTGTGCCTCTTTGCGTGTATATACAAATATCTGTTTTCCTTCCCTCTCGTATCTCCTTATCATTTAATATAAGATATATCAAATTTATAGCATAATATACAAAGTACATATAAAAATAACAATACTTAAAATATTGGGTATCAAAGAGAAGGGTTAAACATCAAGGATTTTGCATCTTCCTCTGGGAAAAGGTTTAGGCTGCTTTTGGTTGTATGCGGGATATTTGTACGTTAGGTAGAAGTATGACCTTGTTTTATTGAATTTATTTGGATTCTAAGTATGGCTTAAGGAAAGGTCTACGGGAGTCAGTTTGACAAGGGGTAGACTTGTGATGGTTGATTTTATGTGTCAACTTGGAGGGTGTTTTGGAGAAGATTAACAAACTGGTAAACTTTGAGTAAGCAGAATGCCCTCCATAACATGGGTGGGCCTCACTCAGTGAAGGGTTAATTAGGAAAAAACCTTCCCCAACCAAGAGGAAATTCTCTAGCAGACTGTCTCTGAATTTCATCTGTACCATCAGCTTTCCCGGGTCTCTACCCTATTAGCCCACACTGCAGATTTTGACTTCCCAGCCTCTATGACCATGTGAGCCAGTTCCTTATAATCTCTCCCAACCTAATCATATCTAGGTATAAATACAGATTATACAGATATATATTATCTCTGTCCTATTGGTTTTGTTTCTCTGGAGAATTCTCCTACACATTGATTTTTCATTTATATAAACGTTATTGTTGAGGCTCCTGGGTGGGTCAGTCTGTTAAGTGTCCAACTCTTGATTTCAGCTCAGGTCACGAACTCATGGTCATGGGATCCAGCCCCACATTGGGTTCTGTGCTGGTAGAACAGAGCCTGCTTGGGATTCTCTCTTTCCCTCTGCCCCTTCACTGCTTGCACACGTGCTCATTCTCTCAAAATAAATAAAAATTAAAACATAAATGTATTTTTACTACCTCATCATTCTGTTTCTTGCATTTTCTGCTATATACTATGTGCAGGGGTACATCTAATTAGTTGTTCCTAAGTTCTGTATAAGAGTCCACATCTTTATGGACTTAAAGACATGCTGAAATCCTAACCACTATTACCTGTAGGTGTGACCTCATTTGGAAAAAAGAATCTTTGTAGATGTAATCGAGTTAAGAGGAGATCATGAGGGTGGACTCTAATCCAATACGAGGAAAACACCATGTGAAGAGACACAGGGAGAATGCCATGTGACAACTACACCAAAGACTGGAACGATACAGCTGCAATCCAAGGATTAATAGCCACCACCATGATCTAGGAATAGGCAAGGAAGGATTCTATCGAGAATCTTAAGGAGAGCATGGCCCTGCGTAGACCTGGGTTTTGGATTTCTAGCCTTCAGAACGGAGAGAGAATACATTTCTGTTGTTTTAAAACTACCTAGTTTGTAATACTTGGTTTTGGCAGCTCTAGGAAACTAATACAATGTGTATTCACAATTTTACCCATCTACTCAAACTAGTATATGAGACATCCTAGTTGACTCCAACTTCTGCTGCTACAAATAATACTGCAGTGAACATCCAGGTACACAACCCCTATGAAACTCTTGTCTTGAGATACATAGCCAGAAAGGAAATTACTGGGCCATAGGGTGTTCATCTTCTTAAGTACTGCTAGGTTCACTCTCGAAAGGTTGCAGAGTCTATACTCTCCTATTAACATCTGGCATTATCCAGTGTAGTTTTAAAAAGTCCACAAATCCTTTAATACTTCTCCCTTCATGAGTGAGTCCTTATTCTCCTCCCCTTAAGTACTGGCTAGACTTAGTGACTCACCTCTAATGAACAGAAATTTCACTCAAAGGAGTGGTCATGGCTTCCTGTTTGGTTCCTCTTGGATCACCTGCTCTGGGGGAAGCCTGATGCCATGTGTCTTAGCTCACGTTGCTCTAATAAAATACTATAAACTGAGTGACTTATCAACAATAGAAATTTATTTTGCCAAGTTCTATAGGCCGGAAGTCCAAGATCGTAATGTCAGCATGGTTCGGTTCCAGTGAAGGCCCTTTTCCAGGCTACAGACAGTTGACTTCTAGTATTCTGACATGGTGGGAAAAAGTGAGCTAACTCTCTGGCCTCTCCTTGTAAGGGCACTAATACCATTCATGAGAGCTCCATTCTTATGACCTAGTCAGCTTCCAAAGGCCCTATCTCCTTATACAATCACACTGGGGGGTCAGATTCCAACAAAGAAACTTTCAACAAACTTTGGGGGAGAAAGGAAACGTGACATTCAATCTGTGCAGCAGCCTTAAGAATCCACTCAGGTAGTCTGTGAAGATGCTCGTGTAGTGGAGAACCAGATCTGCCAACAACCAGCAAAGAACCAAGTCCACCTGCCAACAACTATGTGAGTCAACTATCTGGGAAGCAGATTCCAGTCTCTCTCAAACCTCCAAATGACTACAGCCTTGGCTCATAGTGTGACTGCAACCTCACAAGAGACCTTGAGCTAAAACCATCCAGCTAAACTGATACCAGATTCTCTATCCTCCACATCTATGAGATAATACACATTTGTTTTAAGATGCTAAATTTGGGGGCTAATCTGTTATGAAGAAAAAGATAACTAATACATTCTGTTTTCTTCAAACTAATAGGTAAATGTGATATCTCACTGCTTTAAATTTTTCTGACAACTAATGATTTTGAGTGTATCTACACAGACTTACTAGCTTTGGGGTTCCTTCTATAAACTGCCTCTTTAGAACCTCTACTTATTTTTATTTTGGTGTGGCTGTCTTTTCCCTTTTGATTTTTAGAAGTTTCTTCAATTTTCTTCATGTTAAATACCTTGTTAATTTTTACAACTATCTTGTCCCATTCTACCATGATGTCCCTTCAACCCACAGAATGCCTTAATTCTGATATAAACAAATGAATTTTTTGACTCGTGCCATGTGCTTTAAAGCTTTGTATACAAAGTCCTTCACCATCCTTACATTACAAACATAAACTGTCAATATTTCTGTTATAATTTATAATTATACTTTTCACATTTCACATCTGCTCTGATTTTGAGAGCATGTGTGTGTGCGCACATGGGGAAAGAGCAGAGGGAGAGAATCTTAAGCGGGCTTCACACCCAGTGCAGAGCCTGACACGGGGCTCTCCTGATCATGACCTAAGCCAAAATCAACCAACTACTCCACCCAAGTGCCCCTCTGCTCTGATTTTTTAATTTGGAGCTCCTTTTGCTCCATGATGTTCCTTATTTTTAACGTTGGATTCTGGTTTCACACAATGACCTCTCTTAGTGTTCTGAGGTTATTAATTTCTTTCAAGTTTTCCTCACCCCAGTACCATTTCTGCTTCTTCCCAATCACTTGTTTCCATCTTTCTGCTTTGGCTTTATCTTTCATTTTATAGGTTTTCATCAAGTGTCTGGTAATCATCAGCTGTCCACTTATATGCTAAAAAAAAAGGCATTAAATGCTGTTTTGAAATCCTGTATGGGATTATGACTGGCTGGCTTTAGTGCAGAGAAGGTGTTTGTTATCAAAGTGTGGTATGGGAACTCTTGGGAGTCATCAAGATATGACTTTCAGGGGGTATTAAGGTCCAAACTATTTTCATTATTAATACTATGACATCATATGCCTTTTCACGCTCATTTTCTCACAATTATCCAGTGTTTTTCAAGTTACACATAGGACATGAGGTATCACAACTGACCAAATGCTGAGGTAGATATTAAAAACCAGCTGATTTTTTTTAAGGTAGACATTAGATTTGCAAAAATCTAAACCAACGCTACCCTATTATTTTTGTTTTGAAAAAGTTATTACTCATAAAAATATGCTACCATATTATTGTTTTTAAGAGAATTTGCTTTATGATATAGTAAGTAAATAGCTATAACCCACAGTTTACAAAGTTCTTCAGAGTAATAAAGGTGGGACCTAAGAAGTCTCAATGTCAGTCAGTAACTAGTTAAGTCTATGGTTTTAGGTAAGTTAGTTTTCCCAAATAGCACTCTTCTAGTACCATCCCTGGAAGTCACAGGCCATCTCAAGTCTCATAATCTGAAATTTCATGTATATGATCATTATTACTATCACTTATATGATCAATTTCACTATTATAATTAGCATCTAGAGCAGGGATATCCAATAGAATTTTCTGCAATGATGAAAATGTTCTATACTTGCACTGCAATATGGTAGTCATAGTAAAATGAAGCTAACAGACTGTTATATTCCCTCTATGTAACTACTTCATGGTTAATGTGACCGAGGAATTGAATTTTAAATTCTATGAATTTTAATTAATTTAAATATAAATAGTTGTATGTGGCAAGTGGCTACCATACTGGACAGCTCAGGTCTAGAGTACTAATTCTCTCCTTGTATTTATCTTACCTGTATGGCTCTCATTCTCTTTTATACCTTTTATGAAGGATGCAATACATCCAGTGAAAACAAAACAAAACAAAACACCCCCACAAAAACCGGAAAAAGGGCGCCTGGGTGGCTCAGTAGGTTAAGCATTCAACTCGATTTCAGCTCAGGTCATGATCTCACGGTTTGTGACTTTGAGCTCCATATGGGGCTCTGCACTGACAGGGCAGAGCCAGCTTGGGATTCTTTCTCCTCTCTCTGCCCCTCCCTAGCTTGCAAGTGCTCTCTCTCAAAATAAAGCCAAAAACATATAAAATTAATTTTTTAAAAACCTGAAAAATGACTATCTCACTATATCTTCCAGTGGATCCCATGGTTCTTGCTTTCTTATCGATTTTTTTTTTTAGCACAGCAGGAAATAATTGATGGTAATGATAAAATTCTTAGAAATTGCACAATATTTCAGAATACAGATCGCTAAGATTCCATAATGTACCTTAGATTTATAAAAAGCGTCTGATGGATTCATATAGTTGCAACATAGACTAATTTTTTAAAAAACAAAAATTTGTCTGCTTTTTGAAAGATCTCTAAGAAAGAATAAAAGTAATAAAGTACCAGTGCTTTTAAGTGGTTAGAAGTGCTCAAAAAAAGAAAATTAAAAACTAAAATTAGTGCAACTGCTCTTGATGGCAAACTAAGGGTTAAGCTTTCTTTGTTCTCTTATTTTAGTTTTACTGGTCCTTAAGCCATAGATTTTATTTCTATTCTTTTCATGGATACCCTTAAGGCAAAAGAGAAATGAAAGCAGCAACAGCAAACATGTATTGAGTGTTTGCATGTACTGAGTAGTGTTCTAATGGCTTTACATGTATTGCACTTAATCCTCCCCGTAACACTTTGAGAGTTATTGCCTTCCCATTTATAGATAAGAAAATTTAGGCATAGGAAAGTATAGTAACCTTAATATCACACAGTTAGTAAGGGATAAGCTAGGATTTCATCCAGAAAGTCTGGCTGCAGAGTCACAGAAATAGCTATTTTTTACAAGATGACCTAGAGTTCTCAGTGAAAAAAGAATTTTAACAGTCTTTTTCTTTCTCAAGATTTTATTTTTAAGTAATCTCTACATCTAGTGTGGGGCTCAAACTCACAACCCTGAGATCAAGGGTCTGCTCTACTGACTGAGCCAGCCAGACATCCCGAATTGCAGCACTCTTGACTCACTATAATCCCCTTTCTTCCATATTTTGGTTCTACCTTTAAAAATATACATATTCCCAATCAAGTTTGCTCGATTTATTAACATATCTTACTAATTCTTCACTCATGATGTATTCTTACTTTAGTTTCTATTTGAGAGACAGAGAGAGAGCAAGCGCGTGCGTGTGGGCAGTGGGGGAGGGGCAGAGAATGAGTGGAACGAACACAAGCTCTTAAGTGGGCTCTGTGCTAACAGGAGGGCTCAAACAAACCATGAGATCATGACCTGAGCTGAAATCAAGAGCTGGATGCTTAACTGACTGAGCCACCCAGGTGCCCTCTTTCTGTTTTGGGGTACATGGGTGGCTCAGTGGGTTAAGCAACTAAACTCTTGATTTCCGCTAAGGTCATCATCTAGTGGGGGATCAAGTCCCCTGTAGGGCTCTGCACTGACAGCTAAGAGCCGTTTGGGATTCTCTGTCTGTCTTTCTCTCTGCCTCTCTTGTGTTCTCTCTTGCACACGTGCTCTCAAAAAAAATACACATTAAAAAAATACACATAAAAAAACATCCAGGCGCCCCCTTGCATCAGGTTTTTATTAAGTGAAAAACTCTTATTAATTTTTGTGTATATCCTGACTTTGGGCCTCATTCTTGCTGATAACTGATAGTTTAAATGGGTATAGAATTCAAGCTGAACAGTCATGTTACCTCCACATTTTTAGGAAAGAGTATTTCACTATCGTCTGGAAATTACTGTTCTGGTAAATACATCGTCAGTATAGCTCATATCTTGGGGTAGGCACTCTTTTCACCATCTTGAAGAATTCTTGGGGTGCCTGGGTGGCTCAGTCAGTTGAGCAGCCACCTCTTGACTTTGGCTCAGGTCATGATCCCAGTATCATAGGACTGAGCCCTGCACTGTGAGAATGGAGCCTGCTTAAGATTCTCTCTCCCCCTCTGCTCCTCTCCCGAGCTCACATGTATGTGCGCTCTCTCTCTAAAAAAATAAAGAGGGGTGCCTGGGTGGCTCAGTCGGTTAAGCCTCTGACTTCAGCTCAGGTCATGATCTCACGTTTGTGGGTTCGAGCCCCATTCAGGCTCTGTGCTGACAGCTCAGAGCCTGGAGCCTGCTTCCGATTCTCTCCCTCCCTCTCTCTGCCCCTCCCCACTCATGCTCTGAATCTCTGTCTCAAAAATAAATAAAACATTAAAAAAAAACCAAACAAATAAATAAAAAAAATAAAGAATCCTATTATGTTCTACAACTTTACTACTGAGCATTTAAAAGCAGGCTTTTTAGTTATTTATCCTGCTAAACAACTGTTCAGTAATGTACAATTTCAATATGGAAACTTAGGTTTTACTTCAATTCTAAGTCCTCATACATAAAAGGGGTATATTAACCACATGATGGAGGCTGTTATAAAAATAAAACATGCATTTACGGTCTACATAGAATAGAGTGATCAATAAATGAGGTCTATTAATAGCACAACTACTAAGCAGTAATTACCAAAATTCCTTGTGTTTTCCCATGGATATAAAGATAGCTAATTACTACTTAAGTGCTTTAAAAAATATTTTATTATGCTTAATATGTGCATTAGTATTATATATGCAATATGTAACATCATTTCCACTGTGTATTAGAAGTCCCTTCACTGATTTCAGATATCTATTAATGGGGAAAATAACTTCTGGTAAATTTTCAAAAACTTCATTGCCAAAGAGTATTATAAACAAAAACATTGGGGACATCGAACAAGAGGAGCTTACTGTATGAAATATTATCAAATATTTACTGATAATCCTCCACACATTAAACATAAATGGACCTTTTATGCTTGCTATTTACTACATAAATGTAAATGGCAGCAAGCACCTGAAGATGAGATATGGTTAGCCACCAAAAAGACATGGGGACAGAAAAGCAAGTGATTAAATACTGAACTCAAGCAACCAGAGAGTTAAAAATTTCCAACAGTATAAAAAAAAAAATGACAGTAGCAACATATAAGGTTCATTCAAGAACAATTTGTAGTAAGTCTGTCAATGACAAGAAAGAATCATAAAAAAGAAAAAAGGGCAGCCAAACAATAGAGCATTTTGAATCTGGGCTAAAGAATTTAGATTATTCTACAGGTGGTAAGACTGAAATGGAGACTGCCTAACTCAACTTTAACTTCTTTTTTGGAAAAGAAACACCAAGACAAAGTAAACTGTGAGATGAACAGAGTATGATGACAGAGTTAAAATCTGTCCTGGTAACTCTTCCATGTTCTCTGGCCCATTTCCTCTTACTAAGAATATCCTTTTTTTCCCTTTTTTCTATCTGTGACATACTCATTCTTCAAGATCTAGTTTAAGCATTCACTTTCTCTTGCAAGTCTTTTCAAACCATTTCAGCCTCAGACTAGTTTCTCCTCCACTCTTAAGTATTTCGTGTATGCATTCAATCAATAACATTTAATCTCATATATTAATGGTGGGATTATTTTTAAAAACTAATTTGACATTTATCAAACTTTGAAATGCAAATATCTGACTCAATAACTCACTTCTATGAAACTGAAACCGTGACATAAACCTGCGAAGATATTTGTAAGAAGATGTTTGCTATAATCACAAAAGGTAAGAACCTGAAGATTAATCAATACAGGTACATTTAACATAAATCATAGTCCATTCATATAATGAACTATTCTTCGACTGTAAAAAAAAAAAAAAAAAAAAGAGCTGGGGCATCTGGGTGACTCAGTCGTTTAAGCATCCGGCTTCGGCTCAGGTCATGATCTCACGGTTCATGGGTTCAAGCCCCGCATCAGGCTCTGTGCTGACCGTTAGCTCTGTGTCTGCCTCTCTCTCTGACCCTCCCCTGCTCACACTGTATCTCTCTGTCTCTCAAAGATAAATAAAAAAACATTAAAAAAATTTTTTTAATGAGCTAATTTTATATTTACATTAATACAAAAAATGCCCAGGATACATTTAAGTAAAAAACAAAACTTATTTTTAGAAATTAATATAGTATAGTTTCTTTTTAAATAAAAAATGTGTTTATATACAAATATACTTAAAAAATTCAATACTAAACACGCACAGAGTTAAGAGCTACCTCTAAGAAGTGGTAGGTCAGGGGAAGTGAGGACTTTTCCTTTAAATTTGACATACTTCTATATTCATTAATTCACTTATCAATCACTCAAAAATTTCTAGAGTGCCAGGCTTATGACTTATCCATTTCCTTGGCATGTACTGAACATTTTTTGAAAGAATATTTTATGTTCTTGTTTACTGTCCTGAAACATCTTGAAGGTAAGCTTTTACTTTCCCACAGTAACAATCATAACACCATACAACTAAATGTTTATAGATCCACACAAACACGTTAAAGTACTTAAAAATTAAACAAATACATTTATATAAAATTTAGGACAGTCGCTGCTTCTCAGAGAGTACAAGTGAGGAAGGGAATGGAATGAAAGGTACTTCTTAAAAAGATTTAGCTCAATAATTTTATGTATAATTTTTTTCATAAAAACTCATATATTATTATTTGTTAGAGAAGGTGCAAAATTTTTTCCAGTTTATCATTTGCTAACTTTATTAGCACCCTTCACTGCACAGAACTTTCCACTTATTTTATGTAGTCAATTTCTTGATGTTTCTTTAATGATATTGATTTTTTTGGTGTTGCTAAGGAAAAAGTACTTCTAATTTTCCTATGATTTTCTAAAAATACTGAGCCCTGAGTTGGAGGACATTATGCTAAGTGAAATAAGCCCCTTGCATTAATTAGGACAAATAGTACATGATTCCACTTAGGTGAGTTATCTAAAATAGTCAAACTCATAAAAGTAGAGTATAAAATGGTGATTCCCAGGATGTGGGGGGGGAGGGGAAATGAGTTGCTTTCAATGGGTATAAAGTTTCAGTTATGCAAGATGAGTAAGTTCTTCAGATCTGATGTACACCTTGCCTACAGTTAATAATACCGCATTATGCACTTAAAACTTTGTTAAATGGGTAGTCTTCATGTTAAATGTTTTTACTCTAATAAATTTTTAATTGAGAAAAGTGTTAAGCTCTTTAATCATTCAAAATGTAGTTTTTGGTACTGTACAAAGTAAGAAATTAACTGGTTGCTTTTCCAAATGAATAATCAAGTTACAATATCATTTACTGAATAGTAAATAATATAATTGCTGGAATAATACAATTCCCTTTTTTCAACCAGTCACAACAGAAACAAAACAAAAAAATTAAGTCAATTAAAAAAAACAAGCTATTAAAATTTACTTGCATACTTTAAGTTATTGAACACAAGTATTCTAACAAAAATAATATTTCAACTAAAAAATTACAGAAAACTTTATCTGATCACTAAACTGAAAAATGAACAGAATTGTTAATAAAACTCTTTAGCAAGAACAGATAACACCATCACTGGCTGGGAGGCAGAAGACCTGGGTTCATTCCAACCACCACCTTGAACAAGTAAAAAAGCTCAAGAATTGGGACCACTGTTCTATATCAAACATTCTAGAACAAAATAAGTAATCACTTAGAAATGCGGAGCCAGAACTAAGTATAGCAGAAAATATGGACTACAGGTGAATTAATCATCCTAAAATGTGTTTGTGCACGTGTAAACACGTGGTGTCATATCAGAGTAGTACGACTTATAAAATGTTGAAATGGCTGAAAACTATGTTTATTAAAAAAAATCAAGTGTTATTCTAAAGAGGGATAAGCTGACAGGTGATTAAACCTTTCACATGGTTAGAAGTAAGTTTTTAAAAAATGTTTTTAATGTTTATTTTTGAGAGTAAGAGGGGGGGGAGAGGGAGAGAGAGAGAGAGAGAGAGAGAGACAGACACACACACACACACACACACACACACACACACACACACACACACACACAACATGAGTGGGGGATGGGCAGAGAGCAAGGGAGACAGAATCTGAAGCAGGCTCCAGGCTCTGAGCTGTCAGCACAGAGCCCAATGGAGGGCTCATGAACTATGAGATCATGACCTGGGCTGAAGTCGGACCCTTAACTGACTGAGCCACCCAGGTGCCCTTGAGGAACATACTTTAAATTCATCTGTAATCAGCTCTTCATAAAACTATGGTGATTACTGTCTAGAATCTATACTTAATGACTGATTCTCCCTCAACCATATAGTAGCCCCTATTTTAAAAACAAAACAAACAGTTCACCTCTTTCAATGAAGGTTTTTAGTGTATTAAGGTTTATAAGGAGTCTCTAAGATGATCAGAAGATTGGTCAAATGGGAGGCAAGTTAATTCCAAATCTAGTAACTAAATTTAGGCTTCGAAGACCCCTATCTTTTGAAAGTCACTGCAGGTTTTTATTTATTCTCAAACATATTAGGTCCCACAATCCAAAACTACTAAGGATACAAAATCTTAGAAAGGGAAGGTTTTTTACTGATAATGATGCAGCAATACTTTAGCAATCTGTTTCAACTTAAAAAATTGATTATTGACTATTATTTTCAGAACTCCAGTTTTATGAGAAGAAAATATCCTCCACATAAAATTATCAATAGACATGAGTCCATACCATCAGAGTACAAAAGAAATAGCCACCTGTTCTGACCAATAAGACTCACTTTTCTTTCAAATACCCAGTTTGCACACTAAATTTCCATCATTCGACTAGGCATGTAATTAAAAAACGTTTGTATATATTTGCATGTAAATAATCTACAGTCACAAACTTGTCCTAGAAAGAGAGTATCACTGGCTCAAATAAAGCCCCAAATAACAAATTTGTTCTTCATTCTGAATTTTGTCTTTCTTATCATCAGTCATCTTCATTTCCTGCAAATGATATAAGCGATTACTATCTTAAAGTAGCTTTGAGTATAAAAACTAGAAATGTCCATAAATTAATAAGCACTCGAAACACAGAGAACTGAAAAAAGGAAAGTTTCAAGCTTGTATTCAAGTGTAAAATAACCTGAGGATTATGTCATCAAACCAACTACTATAATCACAATAATCAGTCACAACCACTAAAATCTTTTAAAAAATACAAACCTACTTCCTTCCAGATTCCATATATGGTATTTGGGGGGGGGGGGGAGAAGAAATGTAAAAAAAAGTAACAAAAATCACCTCTCTCCACCATCCCAAGATACAACTGCTAACATTTCACCAAAAATGTTTAGACACTTCACAAAATCAAGAGGGAGTATTTCCAGTTTCAGAGAGGGTTGTGTGTGTTATTAATGCCTATCTGTGTTGGTATGTGACATTTCTGTAGTCCTCTAAAGCCAGACATAACTTCACAAACCCCGGACAAGCTCACTACATTCAGATCTCTCAGCTGTTTTTCAGCTTTAAAGATTTCAGCTAAGAGGTTCTCAAATCAAATGACTCAGAAATAGAGGGCAGGTTTCCTATGAGAAGTTGCAGCAGAGACTAAGACAGCATCAGAAAAAATCCATAAAGGCACCCTGAAAGTATGCCTTTCCAACTAATTATATGTGGAATTACTGATGCTGTGAAGGACCTTAAAGTGTTGTTTTACCTCTGCAACTGAAGATCTCAGAGTCTGGCAACACATAATCTTATTTAAACCTGTCCATCTACCTTCAGTTTCTGGATGTATGAGCAAAACAAAGAATACGATGAAGGAAGAAACCATGAAAACAAGATAAATGACTCCAACTCTGCAGGTAATTTCTTTCACTAGGCACATGTTTCTTTCTCAATAACTTATACAAGCATGCTATAATTTAGCTTAAACTTTAGGCTGCAACAACTTTCTAAGTGTGGCACAAAGGAAATTCAATAAATGATTAAAGGGCAGAACATACATCAGACATCATGGGGTCAAAACAAACCTTCAACTTCATACTAATTCATAAAAAACTCTCCAACAGACTCTGGTCTTGGAAACAGTGGACAGATAAGGTTACAAATGAAATTCCGGTGTGGTATATACGTATGTATGCATGTAATATGTGTGTATATCTTTAAAAATATTTATTAGAAGACAATGAAACCAATATCAACATCCTTATTTGCAATTCATTCTGGTCTCAAATGTTAAATCTAGGCTCTAACTCAATTTTAAGTTCCATAAAGGCAAGAACTATGTCTGTATAGTAATATCTAACAAATTCAGACCTCACTGATTTCTACTGGTAATTTACATGATACAGAAAGAGTTTTAGAGCATCTCAGAAATCACCTTATTAACAATACCAATTTAGAAATTAAATTCTAGTAGGAAAAAACAAAAGCCACTTTGAAGAAAAAGCTCAGGCTCCTTATCCCAAACTCAACAACATTTACTTAATACGGCTATGTGTTTAAAAAAGAAAGGAAAAAAGAAAGAAAGAGACTGCTTGTTATGGACAAGAAAGAACAACTGTTAGCACTAACACTGAACTGGTAAGTGCTGAAAGAACAGACAGGAAATAATGTGATTTTACATTTTTGATATCTAAGGCTACCGTATCATCTGTTTTAATCAAGACAAGTGGTTCTTTAACAACAGAACTGCATCTCAGTCACTGATGGCTGATGTCATTCTCAGGGGATACTTGTATCATGTGGAGTGCAAGCTTATAAGCCACTAACTAGCAATTCAGCACAAGATTTCAGTTGAGAAAGAACTTAAATGATACTGGCAGAGGTATGTTTACACCTTTTTCTTATACATTAGGAACTGATAGGTCAGGTCAAAGACTGGAAAAACAACTTGAGAACAAAATGCATCCCAATTTTTCTATGAAACTTTTATAATTTTAAAATTAGCAAAATTTTTTCTTTTTTTAAAAAAATTATTTTGTTTATTTATTACTGAAACAGAGAGAAACAAAGCATGAATGGGGGAGACGCAGAGAGAGAGGGAAACACAAATCCAAAGCAGGCTCCAGGCTCTGAGCTGTCATGTCAGCACAGAGCCCGATGCAGGGCTCGAACCCATAAACTGTGAGATCATGACCTGAGCCGAAGTCAGAGGCTTAACTGACTGAGCCACCCAGGTGCCCCTAAAATTAGAAAAATTTAAGGTAATAAAGGATAAGCAAAATATGCAGAAAAAATTAAAATGAAACCAACTAAATAAAAGCAAAATATTTTCACAGGAGTTGATAACCTTAAAAGTAGAAATAAAAAAAGGATTCCACAATGAAATGGAGAAACAAATTATGGCAGTTGCAAAAAGAAATAATTTTTATAATGAAGACTTAGAATCACATTAAATTCCCCAGTAATTTTGAAAATTCCTAAATATAAAAGAAGATTTCCTGCCTCCTCAAAATAACTCAACTTACAAACTCTGTGGAAAATTAAAGTATATTAAAGTGATGGGTAAACTTCCTAATACCACTGTCAAAGGATGCTAGAGCAGATATACCAAAAGACTTAAGAAAAATACTAATAGGGGCGCCTGGGTGGCTCAGTCGGTTAAGCCTCCGACTTCAGCTCAGGTCAGATCTCAACGTTCATGGGTTCGAGCCCCGTGTCAGGCTCTGGGCTGACAGCTAGCTCAGAGCCTGGAGCCTGCTTCCAGTTGAGTGTCTCCTCCTCTCTCTGCCCCTCCCCCTCTCATGCTCTGTCCCTCTCTGTATCAAAAATAAATTAAAAACATTAAAAAATTAGAAAAAGAAAGAAAAATACTAATATTTGAAGTAAAATCAATTGTTTTGGCAGTGTTAATTATGAGAAACCATATTCATTATCTTTTTTTAATGTTTATTTTATTTTTGAGAGAGCGAGCGAGCAGAGGACGGTCAGAGAGAGGAGAGAGAGAATCTGAAGTGGGCTGTGCGCTAGCTAACAGCAGCAGACAGCCCGATGTGGGACTTGAACTCAGGTACAATGAGATAATGACCTGAGCTGAAGTTGGATGCCTAACCGACTGAGCCACCAAGATGCCCCATATTCACATCTGTCTTAAAGCTGTTTTATCTTCCATGTAAATGGAAGCTTTGCCTTTGGGAAAAGAAAACTAATTAATGATATAATGTTGAGGTAAAAGACTTACCAGGACTGTGTACATGTATGTACCAAAAAATATACGTAAAGCGTTCATAGCAGCACTATTCCTGAGAGCCAAATATGAAAGTTCTACATGTTAATTGTAGAATGAATAAAATGTCATATACTCATATGATGTAGTATTATATATTAAAAATCAACAAGAATAAACAAATTATTGCTATAAGCAACAACATGGGTGAAATAAATATTGAGGGAAAGAAGCCAGACACATAGGAATACAAACTGGGTGATTAGTTATATAAAGTTAGTATCTAAGACATGATTACAGTTATATAAAGTTGGTATCTAAGACAGACAACAGACAAAACTAAGCAATCCAAGCAGTAAGAAAGATAGGGTTGGGCATAGTGACTGCGAAGGCAAGGGGCTAGGACAACACACCAAATGGCAATCTCGATTTCTGGGATACTGGCAGTGTTTAATTCGGGCATTACTGGCTACACAAATGTGTTCACTTTGTGGAAAGTCATCAAGCTATACACCAATGATAGGTACGCTTCCAAACTTTTATTAAAATCTCAGTTTAGGGGCACCTGGGTGGCTCAGTGGGTTAAGTGTCCGACTTCAGCCTAGGTCATGATCTCACAGTTTCTGAGTCTGAGCCCCACCATGGGCTCTGTCCTGACAGGTCAGAGCCTGAAGTCTGTTTCTGATTCTGTGTCTCCCTCTATCTTTCTGTCCCTCCTCCACTTGTATTCTGTCTCTCTCTCTCTCTCTAAAAAATTAATAAACATTTAAAAAAAATCTTAGTTAAAAAAAACTAACAGATTTTCACAATCTAAATAAATGGTTATATAAAGCGTGTGTGTGTATAAAATTACATATAGACTTTCTAATTTAAATGCCCACTGCTAATTTAAATGACCCATTCATACTGTCACTCTTAACTGCTCTAATTGTTTTTCTTGCCTTCATTCCAATCCTCAACTTTCAAAAGTTGTCTTTTGAAAAAATAAAAAAACTTTTAAGAAAAATTTTAGGGTCAGAAGTAGATTAGTAAAAACAATACAGGTGTAAGGGAAGTGATTCTTACAAGACTATTCCACACTCCCCTTCCCATGACATACTTATTTTGTCTCTGAGGAAGCACTCTACCCAAAGCCTTTGTCCAAATCACTTATTTCTATCTCTTTTACTGGGTCTAAAACACCAAAATTTCACTAAGGGATCAGTTTCTTAAAAATGCAAATGCATTTCAAAGGATTATGAAGATATCAGTCATTTACACACAACTATGAATTAGTTCTGTGGCTACTTTTAACATAGAAAAAGGAGTGACTTCACAACTCCTTTTACCATACAATAACTTCACCAATAACATTCAATTTTGAAATATAGTGTCTTCATTCACCTCCATTTCTTTTTTTTTCAATGTTTTATTTTTGAGGGAGAGAAACAGAGTATGAGTGGAGGAGAGGCAGAGAGAGAGGGAGACACAGAATCCAAAGCTGGCTCCAGGTTCTGAGATGTCAGCATAAAGCCCAATGCAGGCAGGGCTTAACCTCACCAACTCTGAGATCATGACCATAGCCAAAGTGAGATGCTTAACCGACTGAGCCCCCTAGACGCTCCCACCTCCATTTCTTTTAAACAAGTCTTCTTTGATCCTTCATCTCTGCCATGATACAAACCCAGAATGATTTCTACTTTCCATTTGTTAAATTCTACTTCACTTCTAACTTCCTTAAAACTTGTTTCTTTTTCATATATGTTTGATCAATTATGTAGGAAGAAACAATTACTACTGACATACACACACACACACACACACACATATATATACACACCAACTCTGTCCAACTCAAAATATAATGCGGTGAATAAAAAAGAGTTGTATGTTCTTCCTCTTCCCCACCTGCTTCCTCCTAAGTGTCAGACTCTCATAAAGCCACATGGTCTTTATACATACTATATTATAGACTATGGATGCAAGATACAAAATCAATACTTCAGTGTAAAAAAGAATTCTCATTAAAGTCAAGTAAAGTCAGCAAACCAGGAGAGGCTAAACTGATTCAAGTCGGTTAACAATACATGGTACTAAAGAAATCAATGTCAAAGATTGAACCGCTTATAGGAGCCAGTTAACTCCACTCTTAGCAAAAACGTTTAGTAGTCAAAGATTTTGACACAACCCAACCTGAACATCTAGAAAATGAGTGTGTGTTGCACACTAGAAGAAATCAGTAAAGATTTTCACTGTTACCAGAAAAATAATTTTAAAGCACAGGTTATTATTCCATTTCTATCACTCAATTTCAAAACTTTGAGAAAACAGAAAAGTAGGCTCTTTTCACTAAAAAGATGAATGGTACCCCTTTTTCATGAGATATAGAAATATTCCATAATGTTTTTAA
>NC_043703.1:94395926-94402474 GCF_006229205.1 Suricata suricatta
CCAGGCTATATATGTAAAGACATCAAGCTATGGTGACAAAAGGATTTTTAGTCCACAAACCTGTCAAAATTACCACCGAAGTGTAATTTAACTCACATTTTTCCTTCCTGAAATAGGATAGTCTATAACCATGAGCTAAAATGACTTAACACCTTTTGTTCATAACTTATTCGTAATTCAAGGGAAATCTACCCTTCTTTGTATAGTGAGTGCTTAGTGATCTCAACAAGCTGGAAAAACATGCTGGCCAATCAGTGCAATCTCTTCTGGAGACAAATCTACATTAGAGGTAAAGTTATGATCAGAAGGTTACTTAAAAAATGTGAAAGCAGGTTTCTAACAATATATGACATCAGAGTACTGTACCAGTCTTCAATAAAATAGATGGGATAGGAAAGAAGACAGATGTGCTTCACGGGCTAGGTTATTCCTTCCTCTGAATTATTAATAACAGTGATGTTTATTATTGTTTCCAAATACCCATTTCTTCAAAGAATATTTCAATAATTAGCTATAAAATGATTTATAGTTATAACCCAATCTGAGGTTTGACTTGTTTTTTTAATATTTGTTTATTTTTGAGACAGAGACAGAGTATGAGCAGGAAGGGGCAGAGAGAGAGAGGGAGACAAAGAATCCAAAGCAGGCTCCATCCAGGCTCTAAGCTGTCAGCACATAACCTGACATGGGGCTCAAACTTATAAACTGAGATAATGATCTGAGCAGAAGTCAGAAACTTAACCAATTGAACCACTCAGGTACCCCTCTTTAAGGTTTTATCAAGTCACCTAAATTGTATTTTGGGGTACGTCAGAAACTAATGATTCATACACATTTTATCTTGTGCCTGCTTAATTTTATACGTAACTGATTCCATTGCTTACTATTACTTTTAAAATATTTTTTTAATTTTTTAATGTTTATTTAGTGTTGAGAGAGAAAGACAAAGCACAAGCAGGGGAGAGGCAGAGACAGGGAGGGAAACACAGAATCTGAAGTAGGTCCCGGCTCTGAGCTGTCAGCACAGAGCCCAACATGGGCCTTGAACTCACAAACCATGAGATCATGACCTGAACCAAAGTTGGACGTTTAACCAATTGAGCCACCCATGCACCCCTATTTTTAATGTTTATTTTTGAGTGAGTGAGTGAGAGTGAGAGAGAGAGAGCGAGCGAGCGAGCGAGCGAGCGAGCATGCAAGGGAGGAGCAGAGATGGGGTGGGGGGCAGACAGAGGATCTGAAGCAGTCTCTATGCTGACAGCAGAGAGCCTGATGTGGGGCTTGAACTCATGAGCCATAAGATTCTGACCAAAACCAACTGAGCCACCCAGGTGTCCCTATGTTTACTATTTTTAAAAGCTGTCATTTACTGAGCATTTGTCAAGTCCTAGATAACTAAAATCTCTCATCATTAATGATTCCATAAGACAAGTATTATCCTCATTTTAAAGATAATCATGTAAGGCTCCAAAAGTTTATATTGCTTTCCCCATGTCAAACAGTTTGTTGATGGTGTAGCCAGGATTAGAACCCCTATCTAGCTAGCTGTAACTCTGAGCTCTTTCTATCATACTGCCCACTGTCTCCACTGGTATATTTTGCTTATCATTTTATTTTCAGAGGGTAACGACTGCAATTTGGGGGTACTTTGCTAGTAACCTAACAAACAAACAACTGGAATTCTCTGGAAGTTGAGAATGCAGTTAATTCAAAGGGCTGATTGAACTAATAAAATAAATTAAACTAATAAAAGTCCAAAATAGAATAACTCTTCAGAGACTAGTAGGACAAGAAAGACACAAAATAAGAGTAACTTATTAGTTAGGAATAAATAGGGAGACAGTAAGAAATCTCAAGTTGAAATAACTCATTATTATAGATTGTTTAACTTCAAAATTAAAACAAATAAGGAAAACAAACAAACCAACCTGGAAATACTCACTACCCTTGAATTCTCCCAAATCTAAGTCCAGGGGTCCTAACCTGGGAGTTCTTGTCTCACCTGGGAGATCTCCAAACTGGCTGGCCTATCCTTGGGTTTGTCAGATTTCCAGTAAAGAAAGAGATTAGCTGTATATGAACAACCCACAGGCCCTATCAGCAGAACTTTAACATCAGCATTGTCACTATCTCATTTTTTTAATGTTTGTTTATCCATTTTGAGGAAAAGAGCAAGAGAGCATGAGTGGGGAAGGAGGAGAAAGAGAGGGAGAGAGAGAACCCCAAGCAGGCTCCATGCTGTCAGCACAGAGCCTGACGCAGGGCAGGGCTCAATCTCATGAACTGTGAGATCATGACCTGAGCAGAAATTGAGAGTCAGACACTTAACTGACAGAACCACCCAGGCACCCCACTATCTCATTTCTATCCCTCAAATAATTTGTAAGCTTTGAGAAAACAGGCTCTTCTCCACCCCACCCTACTCCCACAAAAAACTGGGTGGCATCTCTCCTTTCATGGATGTAAATATTTTGAGGTGTGACCACCAGATGGGAGAGTAGTGCCCCACAGTACTTAATTCCTAAGACAGGAAAAATCAGGTCCCTTGTCCAGAACTCTTCTGTCAAAAAAGGTTGCAGAAGTTCCTTCTTCCTGCATTCTGTAAGTTCCTTATTCTGAAGAACCTGAAGGTAAAATATCTTGAGCTAGAACAAGCCCACAGAAGGTATGATTAGCATGCATGACTAGAACACTAAGTAGTTTCCTGGCTGTTGCTTATTATAAATATGTAGCTCCATCAGGAATATCTCATGTAATGCTGTATGTACTGCATTATTTCAACATGTTTAGTTAAAACAAAACTGTAATTCCAGGGTCATAGGTGAAATTTTTATCCCACAAATATGGAATTAAAAGGACTATGTTTTTACTCTCTATGATCATTTCAGACTAAAAATTAATAGCAATATCCATTAATATACTGTATTAATAAAATATCTTGAACTATCAATAATAATGTAGTTAAAATTTCAGCACTTCAGAAGAATTTTATTTTATTTTCCAACCAGAAAAAAATTACACCTATTTCAAACTACTTCTCTATCAAGATGTTCAGTTGTCAAATTTCATCTTTCTTATGTTTTTATCAAAACATAATAAATGAGAAACTAATAATATGATTGATTCCAAATAGGAGAATTTGGTAGCTGAAAGCAGGTATAAACAAGAAACTTCAGAATTTTAAATCAGGTGTATTTATTATCCATTCAAAGTAATCAATTTTAACTACAAAATGAAAATGCTCAGAATACACAGCACTTCTGCAGACTTATAACCTTACCTAATACTTCTAGAAAAAGACTATGAAAAAAGATATTAAGATAAATCAGCAGAACTAGTTGCAAAAGCTAAATCCTTTCAGTATTTTAAAAGAAAATAAATATAAAAAATCTAACCCCACACTACTTTCAGATTTCTTGAATCTGGAATGTATTATCAAAGTGTCCCTATGTGGCCCACAAATTATTTTCTACTAGTTTAAAGGTAGTATGTGAAATCCTTAACTCTGGAACTTAAACTAAAAGACCAAAACCAGCTAATTATTAGTATTCCATCTTAAGACAGTGGGCCATTTCAGATAACATGAGTGAAGACAGCATTCCATGAAACACTCAGGCTAAATATTTCCCAATGTGGAGTAAAAGTAATCGTCCCCGGTGGAAGGCCTTGGAAAGTCCTCATAAGAATTCACTCTATTAGACTTTCTTTCTTCTTCAAACACTGGCCATGACACATAAGAGAAAGTGTGTGTGTAAGAATGTATCAAGAAGTTTTTAGACCAATTATCTTGTGGATGAAAAAGTAACAAAAATCCAGCCCTGACAAAATTTTTGCTTGAAAAAAACCAAAAACTATATTATAACTATTCTATTACCACAAAAAAGACAAAAGTCCATCCTTTATATGAAATAAATGATTTTTTATATAGAATGAATAACTTGTCTTAAAACCAGTGAGTGACTTCAATTTTTGACCTGGAAAGCTGTCTACAATCCACTATTATGTAACTCTATCCAAACTCTAATGCAAGAGTTACATACCCATTAAGAGTAAAAAGTAAAACACATACATGTTAGCTGTAGTTCCTTAATCACCGGGTCAAAATTATGATATCCACTATATTCTTAAACAACAACAAAACCTCTCCTATCCAAACCCAAAATAGTGACACTCTCATGCTCCATGAAACTTTTAAAATAAAGAGTATTCCTTTGGCTAACTTCTGACCATGTGAGCTGTATGTTTTTAAAAAGTAATCCAATTGTCAATTTTTGTAGAAAGACAGATTCTACTAAAACTGGCAAAATCTTTACTATGTTAGTCTTTTAAGTTATCTTAATGTTTTATTCATTTCAAAGCCATTTATTTGCCCTCTAAAAGACTCACGGCATTTTCCCTGAAGGCTAATCAGCAAGTTCTTTTCCCCTCTGTGCCAATATAGAATCTCCAGAACAGTTTCTACTAGCTGCAGCAAAGCAACAACTCTACAGAGCACTTGATTTACTACTTGGTTAGGTATATACTAAAATTCTGATTTCTTGAACATCTTTGTCAGTCAGCTTACAGACATGAATGAAAAGGAAACTGACACTCTGGTATGCGAATGCCAACAACCAAGTCATTTTACTTCAAAAGGAAATAGACTTCAGTGGCTAATAATTCAAACAAATGTTAGGAAAAGTATCCAAGATAAAAGTACCTCAACTAAGTTTGAAATTACACACAACATGAAAAGGAGATTCAGAATAAATATTTTAAAATACACAATGGGACTAACAAATCAGTATGAACTGATTTGGCATGAACAAATCAGTACGTCTTAAAAACACTTACTTCCATCAATTAAATCCTTACTATGCTAGGATTTCAATCTAGTGTCATTGTTTTCTCAAGGAAGACTTGTGAACTCTACAATATATATTGGATGGAGACTTGACTAATATTTGAATGGAACACAGGAAAACCCTGATATGCAAATATGAAAGGAAATGATGAAACTACAAATATTTTTAATTTACCAAAAAAAATGGTGAATGTATCAAAGAATCATCAAAACATATTTACCAATGTTGCACAAGACTTCTAACTGGCCTGAAACATCACATTCCTCCAAGCAACATATAGCAAACTGCTTTCTCAAGGACTATCTGTAACAGTGACTAGTGAAAACCCTGTGAACTATTTTTCAGATTATCATCTCTCTTTTTCATTTAAGTATTTTAGTTAAGTACAACACTGAAACAGCTTTTAAGGAAGGAAAGTATAATTTAAAAAAGGCATTTAATCTCAATTTCCTTAATCAAAGGAGGTGTGACAACCAACGCATGTAAAATTAACCTTAATCCGCCAACGAAAACACGCAAAATGTCTCCTAACACAATTCCCCTCCTCCTTAAAACAACAACCGTACACATAAATATGGAACTGACCTCAACCCCCACTGAGAGCAGCTAATTAATAAAGAGAATAGTTACGTTTGGAGACCAAGGTGCTACATCCTACCTCATATATCTCCCAAAATAACCACATCATCAAAGTAGAACTGAACAGTATTTTTGCTAAAGCAAGAATCCAACCCCCGGGAGCTTCAGCCCTTAGACAATGGTGGTTACCAGACAGAGCTGCACAGTTGGGTCCAAATGACACATTTCACTAGGCCTTGGACACAGCACACACACTCACACTCTCCCAAGGGGCCAGTTCCAAGGAAGGGGCGTTCAAACCCCACTAGGAGACGGAGGGTAGCACGGGAGGCGTAGGGGTTCGCTAGGGGAGGAGAGGCGAGAGGGGTGGTCGACAGAACCGAAGGGTAACTGCACTGACGCGAGGGAGGGGGCTGGAAATGGCCGATGGATTCTATATTTATTTATTTAAAGGTCTTGATTTAACGGGTCCTTCCCAGGGGTTCTGTAACTAAAGCCAAACTGCGCAGCAAACATTATGGGGTTGGGAGAGTAGTCGCTGCTCCCCCTACCCCGTGACTAGGGAGGGGGGTGGGGGAAACAAGTTCCCCGGCCAACACCACAGACCACTCGGATTCCCCCCTTCCCCCTCCTCCACAGGAAAGGGGAGGCTAACAGAGAAAAGGGGGAAAACAAGTTCCCCAGCCAGCCCCACCGCCCGATCACTCCCAGTTATCCCCCCCCCCCACACCTTCTGTTAGGAAGGGGAAGGCTAAATCGTGGAAGGCAACAGAGAAAGGGGAAATCCCACCCTTTGCCTCCCCCCACCCCAGCCACCAACAGACTCCTGCGGGGTCCGTGAGCCGGCCGAGGAGCCAAAGGATGGGTGGGGGTAGAGGGTGTCGAGCCCCCGCAACCAAACAAAGCGCGGCCTGAGCGAGAGCCTGGGCGAGTGGGGGAGCCGCGGGTTTTCCTGCCTTCCGGGGCCCGGGCCGGGCTGACACTGCGGCACCGGGGAACCCGCCTCCGGTCAGCCTCCGTCTCCCACCCCGGGGGCGCACAGGCCTCTCCCACCCGCTCGCCCGGGCCTCCCTCCCCGCGGGTCCCGGCCGGCCGGCGCCCGAGCCGGCGGGCGGCGGGGAAGGA
>NC_043703.1:94402574-94502167 GCF_006229205.1 Suricata suricatta
GAGGGACACACACACACACACACGCACTGCGAGCTTCGGGGCAGGAGAAGGGGGTGGGGAGGGGAAGGAAGGAAAGGGGGCGAGGGGAAGGGGAGATGGGAAGGGCGGAGGGGGCGAGCGAGACCCCGAGTCAAGAGAAAGGCCGGCGGAGACAGACAGAGACCGAGCGAGGCCGGGCGGGAGGGCCTGACGCACGGGGAAGGCCGAGGCCGCCGGGCGGGGCGGCCGCGAGGGACGAGACAGAAAGACGGGCAGAGCAAGAGAAAGAAAGAAAGGGCGTTCGCCCGCCTGGGGATCCCGAGGCGAAGCGCGGCGTCGGCGGGTGAAGAGACAGACTCCGGTCCCGCCGACTCCCGAGCGGCGTCTCAGGCGGCGGGGGGAGTGGGCGGGCGGGCGAGGAAGGGAGAAGGAGGAGAAGAGAGGGAGAGAAGGGAGGGAGGGAGCAGGGGGCGCCCAGCTCTTTTTTTTTTCCTCTTCCTCCCCCCACACCCCCTGAAAGAGATTTCTGTGAGGAATTTTTTCTTATTTCGGCCTCTTCTCTCTCCTCCCCCCCTTCTCTCCTCGGCGAAGGGGAAATGAGTGTGAAGGGAGGAGAGAGGGAAAAAGAGGCGTCGTCGTTCCTCCTCCTTAAAGGAGCCTTTCCTCCTCCTCCTCCTCCTCCTCCTCCTCCTCAACCCCGTCGCCGCTGCTTCTGCTGCTGCTCCGTGGCAGGAGGAGCCATTGACACCGCCGGAGCCTCCACTCGCCCAGTGGGTCCCTCCCCGCCGCGGGGCTGGCCAGGGGCGCGGGGGAGGGCCTCGGGGCGGCGGGGGGAGGGGTGAATGGGCGGGGAAGCAGAGGGGGCGGGGTTTTAGGCCGAGCAGCCAATGGAGGGCGCCCATACAACCTTCGAGCCAATGGGGTCTCTGCTCTTATGGCGAAGTCCCTTCCTTCAACGCCCTGTTTCCTCTCTCGGGTTTCCTCCCTGCCTTGCCAAGGAGGGGGAAGGAGGGAAGGGGAGTGTGGTGGGGCGGGTGATAATGGGGAGGTATCAGGGCATATAATAGAGAGGGGGGTGGGCGAAGAGAGCGCTAGTGCGTAGCGACGATTCTAGGAGAGGAGGTGCTCGGAGGAAAGGGCGGGGGCTGCTGATGTAATGGGGAGAAGTGATTAATCCTTCGGTTCGCCTTTTTAGTCCTCCCCCAGCCCCACCACTACCTTTACCCAATTTTTTAAGCAGAAGAAAAAAAAAAGTGGAGCTAGGGAGCCGATCCTTGGTAACTCGCGTTTTCTGTGGTAGATTGGTTCAAACTGTGAGCTGTAGGGAGCGCTAGAGATTCTGTGCCCTTTAGCCCAGCTGAGGGTATTTGCAAACCTTTGAAATCCAATTTACTGAGCCTTCAGCCTGTAACCGAAGTTTGGAATAGTTTGCTAATCATCGTAGTCTAAGAGGAGTCACCGAAGTCTTGAAGAGGTTTTAGTAAACAGGCAACAGACCTTGGTCAATGTATTTTTTGGAATCGTGATCTATGTTCAAGAAAATAGTATATGAGAAAAAGGAGAGAAGTAAATGTGCTGAGGTTATTATCATTGTTTATGTCATTATGTCATTTAACTTTTTTTTTTTTTTTAGATCCCACAAACTCAAAGGGAAAAAAAACCTCAAGAGGAATTATCTTTGGTAGCTGTATCTGGTCCCCTCAGCATAATCTGTCCCCAAGGAAAGCGCGTTTTTATTCCCCAGCTTTTGTTGTGATGACAGAAAAAGTGTCCTCAATTCTCTCCGCTCTCCTTTTCTGTTATCATTTTATGGATGTGGTAAAATTGGCAGTTTACCTGATTCTCTGGTTTGCAGACCTTTGGGTGATTTCTCTCTTATTTGAGTTTGATCAGTTGCTGTCTAGGTTTGAGATAGGTAATTAAGTGGTTACAGAGGGTGATAAAGTAAGGCTGAGAGGAAGAAAAGTATGTACTTGGGGAGGGAGGGAGTGGAGAGTGGGGCAAGAAGAGATGAGCCAATACTGTGCAGGGTGTTGGAGTCCCCGATTTAATTCTGTGACTTTGGCAAATTACCTTTCTAAATAATGAGGGTCCCTCACCTTAATAAGAACTTCTTTTGGACTACATAATCCCGTTTTCAATTTTTAAAAATCCTGCAATTTTGAGATGATTTCTCTTCGGTCCTGAAAATGTTGAAATTTAAATCTAAATTTCCTTCTCCAAAAAATATTGGAGGAGAGGGCTGTTAGAAAACAACAGAAGAACCCAAGGCTTTTATGATTGTTAGCTAGGTGCCAATGGGCAAAATTTTACATTTGGTTCAAATAAATATAGGGATGAGGGAAGGAAAATTATTTACTATTATACATATAAGTGGATCCATAATTCTGACTTTTCTAAAAATTTACTTTTTTATTTAACAAGCACTTATTGGTTCCTTCTGTCCTTCCTGCATTACTTTGTAAGGTGCTATGGGAAATACCAAAAATAAAAATAAAAGGCAAAATCTTGTGCATAAAGAGTTTGTAATTTGGCATGGCAGAGTCGAAGATTTACTTACATTTACTTAATTCAGATGTACTAAGAAATTGTAGCTTGTTTATTTTCTGTAATATTAGACTTTTTGAGTCCCCACGTTACCACATTATATCTTTTGTGGGGTTTTTTTCTTAATCTGAGATAGAAAATGCGGGGGGGAGAGGGGGAGAGAGAGAGAGAGAGAGAGAGAGAGAGAGAGAGAGAGAATCTTAAGCAGTCTCCATGCTCAGTGCAGAGCCTCATGCAGGGCTCGAAATCCAGAGTTGGATGCTCAACCAACTGAGCCACCCAGGTGCCCCCCCACTTTTTTAATAAAAATTATCTGTCTTTGAGATTTATTTCCCCACCCCACACTCATTCCAAAATATGTATGAGGGCCAAAGGTATAGATGGAATGTCTTTCACTTTTTTGGCATCCTAGATTTCTAAATTTATTACGACAGTTCTCTGGCATGTGGCAGTAAGATGACTTATTCTAACAAAACCAGTATACTGTGACAATTTTCTGATAGGTGGAAGTAACGTGTCTTGAGAAAGGGAATGTCTTTTTCTAATTTACACAGTGACTAGTGGGTTGGTAGCAGCTGTGAGGGGTGGGAAGGCCTACATGGCATCAGGGAAGCCATGCATGCCGGTCCTTTGTTATCCACTGGTATGGAGTGGCTGCTATGGTCTGAAAGCAGGACTGATAGAGGTAAAATTGGTCATTTCTAGTTTTTTGAGATATCATGCTGATATCTTCACTGAAGTACATTCATGAACCATTTGGTACTGAGGTTCATGTACCGACTAACCCCAGGTCCCTGCAGGTCCATTGATTCTGACAATGCCACTCTCTCTTCTCACTGAGATAAATGGGAACTTCTGGATTCTTTGAATACCACATGTAGGCCGTGATGAGCCAGGAACCTTGCTTCAGGTTTATATATTGAGCCATCTCCCACCACCAATGTTGCATTATTCTCCCTGCATCATATTGAATGTCATCAAGCTGAAAGCTGAGTTTCTAGAGGTCTTAGCCTCTCACAGGCCTGCTCAGGGAAGCAATCCACTATCCCTGGTTTACTTGGATCTCCCCAAATCTATATGAACTCCATACCTTCAACTATATACCACCAATCATAGTTTCCATCCTGAGAAGGGATGAAAGGTAAGCATGGTGGGTCTGATTACCTCTCCCTTGTACCCCTGTCTTCTCTCCATCAAGAGAGGGGAATTTTACTCCTTAAATGTCAGGAGCTTTCCTGTGTACCGTATCCTCTTCATTCTTGTGATGGTATCTGCTCTGTTCCCTTCCTTGGAGCCATAATGGCTGATGGAGTGCAAGAGACAAACTAGTTTAACAGTAATGGAACATCTATTTGGAGATAACAAAAAATATTATCCTATCCCCAGATCACTGGTTCCCATACATTTTTAGTCTCTCTTATGGGATTCAATGTTAGAATCTTCTTCAGGCAAAAGTGTTCAAAGGCATCTTAAAATTGTAGAACTTGGGAGTTGTTAGAATGGGCCTTGGAGATCATGTAATTTTCATTTCTGTATTTGACAGACTGGGAAACTAAAGTTCAAAGAGGTAAGGTGACCAAAAATATCCTGTAACTACTTAGTGGCAAAGTTACTGTCTGCCAGCACAGTGCCCATTCCATTCACAGGTTTTTATAGACCCAATTCCTCCATGAAAACCCCAAATATTCCAGATAGTGTTATCCATTGCCAGGTCCATCTGTGTCAGAAAAACTCCTGTCAATTTGCTATGATATTATGTGTGACAGAAAACAGGAGAAAACTTAAGACAGGGTTTTATTTAGGATAGGAGTCTCCCAGGATGATTTCAGTAGACACTTAGCATAATTTCAGAGGGTTAAATTCCCTCAGGGTTTGCTCTCTCTTCAAGTACATTTGTGTTTGTTTTTCTCAACTAATTACTGGTGCTTAACAGGATAGTGTATGTAAAATTATTTGTTTATAAAACCTATCACAATAGGAATAAGCCCTTTAATCGTTTGAATACCTGGCAGGTGATATTTACTGTGGTTTTTAGCATGTCAAAGATTCAGCCTCCCTTTCCTCTGTCATTCCATCATCTAGTCCCAAGCCATCAGCACTCAGTGAGTTACATAAGACACCTCAGCGCTGCTCACTCCTTTTATGTCATTTAGGAAATTAGTTTGATCTGAATGTGGTTTTCCTGAAGGAATAACTAGCTGTTTAAAATATCCTTGTTAGAGTATGAATGACTTATCTCACTAAGCTGCAGAAATTCATTCTTTAGTACATGCTCAGATAATATTTTATCAGTTAGGCACTGAAAATTAACTTGGAACTAAGGATTTAAATTTAATGTGTATGTGGGAAAACCTGGTAAGCACGCACTCCAATGATACTCGTAATAGAGGTTATCTTTAAAGAATTATAGATTCAAACTTTAATACCCTTCCTTGTGGAATAATAGAGACATAGTACTCTTTAAAAAGTTAATTATGTTCAACATTTAGGATGGGCTGTGATAGAAAGTTGTAAATCTTTATTTTTGCTTTTTAAATGCAGAACCCAATTTTCAAGCATTGAAAGAAGATGAGGCCAAGTGATAGAAGTGTGTTATATTATGGAAGAACTGGTAGGTGACCAACGTGGGGGTAGATGTCAGAGTGGCAGACTAATAGGGAGCTCTGGACTTGGGCAAATCACTTACCCTTTTTGTGCTTTAGTTTCTGCATCTATGGAATGGGAGTGACAGTAGTCCTTATTTCATGGGATTATTATGAGGATTAAGTAAATTAATACCTATAAAATGCTTAGGACAGTGCTTGATGCACAGAAGGGGCTCAGTAAACTGTTAACCATTGTTGTTATTGCCGCTGGTATTGGTATTGTGTCAGGCCATACTCGGTGATTTTCAAAACCACACGGACATTATAGGTAATGTTTTGAAGCAGGGCTCTTGTTATAAGTATGCCTAGAAAATGAATAGTACAGTTTTTACAAGGCACATGCAAGACAACACCAACGGGGAGGGTCAGGCAGAAGGACAGCAGGCGATGAGGCATGGACTGAGGGGAGACCTCCCTGCAGGATTTCTCCACTCAGGCAGTACTTGACCAAGGATCTTGTGGCAGATTCATCTGGCATCTTTTCAGTGTGGGAGCCTCTTAAGAGGGTGTCTAAGGATTAGGTCAGAAAATGGATGCACAGGCCTAGAAAGGAGACAGGAGTTAGAGGTTTATCTGTGTTCATGGAAGAATTGCATGCATTTAAGTACCAGATTAAAATTTACAAACTCATTTGGGCCTCCTTGAAAAGAGTAGGGATGATAGAAAGACATGGAACAGGAAGGGAGAAAGAAGTGGTAGAAAGCAATACACGAAGTAGTAGAAGTTACTCAAGGACTGGAGAATCTGAAAGCTAAAGGAAGTGGAGTTTAGGGGAGGAGGACATGTCAGAGGACAAATTAGGCTCCTCCGCGATCCTAAGATTATCACTTTTGGAAGCAGCCATAGAAGCTTCAGATTCAGGAATCTATTGAGAGTGATAATCCAGCTAAGATTCATTTCAGGAAAGCAGATCTTGCAAACAAGGTTAATAAACCTAAGGAGTTCTAGAGCAGGAAACAGTGGCAGCGGCTGTGTCATGAAGTTTCAGAGGCTTTGGATCTGGAGCAGACAAATGCAGAGAAGAGCAGCTGCAAGGCTACAAGCATGGACTACAGGGTTGCCTATTATTATACTACTTTTAATGTTTATTGATTTTTGAGAGAGACGTGCAAGTGAGCACATGAGCAGGGAAGGAGCAGAAAAAGAGGGGAGCACAGAATCCAGAGCAGGGTCCAGGTTCTAAACTGTCTGCACAGAGCCTGATGCAGGGCCTGAATCCACAAACCAGGAGATCATGACCTGAGCTGAAGTTGGACATTCAACCAACTGAGCCACCCAGGTGCCCCAGGTTGCCTATTATAAATGTGGGGTGCTGTGTTCACATGTGGAGATGGAAGCTATGCCACTTGACAGAGGCCCAGCTCAATTTAACACTGGTCTTTGGGGCTAAAAACACCAGACTCAGAAGGGAAATGGAAATAGAAGTGTTCAAAATATGGGAAGGATGTCAAGAGAAAGAAGGAAGATTTGGGTACGATCTAGACATCAGAGATGCTACCGCTAAAAACCTCCTCATTTCTCTTTGTACTTAATTGGGCTCTACACCCATTTTATTTTTTTAATATTCATTTATTTTTGAGAGAGCACAAGCAGGAGAGGGGCAGAGAGAGTGGGGCAGAGGATCCGAAGTGGGGTCTGCACTGACAGGCTGACAACCTCAAGCACAATGTGGGGCTCGAATTCATGAACTACAAGATCATGACCTTTTTTCCTTTTGAGGAAAAAGAGGAAGATGTTGTATAGGAAATGAGCTATGTCCCTATTAAAAGCAACTAAGACATCCTATGTCACAGTTAACCTCTTATTTGGAAGTTTATCCTAACTGACTTAAATTCACATGTAGCAGTTGGAAAACTGACATATTCTAATAGGCCTCCTGGCAAGGCAGAAACCAAAAAGATGTTTTCTCTTCATCCTTTGTTTCCCGTGCATTATTCCCCTTCCCCCAGGTAGCACTCAGTCTGCTGTAATACCTGGTAGGCAATGGCTACTAGGGGCTGTCTGTTCACTGGATCCTAGGGACATCATTTTGTTTGCAAAATGCTGCAACTTACAGAAGTCACATTTGCTTCTACATTTATGAGACTCAAGAGATATGGGTGAGTTACTTCATTTTGAAGGTGCCTAAGGCACTACACCCATTGTAATGGAAGAAGGCTCAGGGTGCAGTGAAGGCTGAAGGAACCCAAACCCCAAGGCACTTGAGGAAGAATCCTCTGACAGGGACTTTCTGAAAGGATCAGGAAACCAGGGAGAAGAGTAATTGGATTCGGAAGATCTTTGAGTTCAGTTTATGGTAGAAATAGGAATTCATTTTGGACTTGGATTTCTCTATTATTGTCATTGTTCCATTTTCAACCACTCTTTGTTGTTTTATTTGGACTTTTGAAAGTAATATTCTCTGTTGACCAGTTTTGGACAGTATGACTAGGTATGATTTGAGATGGGAAATAAACTAGGAAGTGAATATTTGGCCAAGGGTGCAGCGCGGCCTTGAAGTTAAATTGATTAATGACCTATTATGACCCATTACCCAAACGCTTAGAAGGACCAGCTTAAGCTTCACCGTGCATCTCAGTGGTCCCAGGAAGCAAGGAGCAGTGGTAACGACTGCTAATGCTCCAAGGGAGCTGCTAATCTCTCTTAGGTAGACAACCTTAGCTGAACAAAGTTTGCTTGTTAAGCCCAGTTGCGAAAGATGAAATAAATAAATAAATAAATAATGGTGGGGGGTGGTTGAGATCTTCTGTCAGAGCTTATGAAGGAAGACCTTTCCACTCAAGCTTCTGCCTCTGTGTACCCTCTTATTAGATCCTCCACATGGAAAAAGTGACTAGCCTGGTCAGAGACTCTGAGGGCACTTAACCAGAGGGAAGGATCATGACATTGAAAGACGCTTTCCTTTCTTACAAGCCTAATGCCTGCTTTTAATTTCCTACCCCTAGGAGCAGCAGGCTGCTCTGCACATACTCTCTCGGGGGGAGGGAAGTGGGCAGCATGTAGCGATGGGTGATACCTGTCAGGTGAGGGGCCCTACTTGTCCTCCTCTCCCCTTTCTGTTCTCAACTCTGTGGCTCTGGCAGGCCAACCTCATCCTGGCACCTGGTCGGATAGGTGGACTTGGAGTCAGCTATTCGTACTTCTCCATATGTCCCGTTCTTATTCTCACTCCTACTCTTCTCTCTTCTGGCATTCTTAAAGGGGTCACAGGACTTAGACTTGAAGTTGGAAGAGCAAGAGACCTCACTTAGACCTTCTGGCCTCTACCCAGCCTTGATCCAAGCATTAAGCTTGGGCATTTGGCTGCTTACTAATAAAATGGCACTGGGGTTCTCACTGGGGCACAGACACAGGCATGTGTGTTCCCTCAGAGAAGCTGGTCAATATAAGAGGTGGAGGTAGCATTTGAGTTTGGAATTCTACCACCAATTTTTAATACTGTTGTGGGGGACAGATGGTTATTTTCTACATTTTAAAGCTACGAATGTGTCTTACAAGATGTTGCCTAGCTCAGAAATTCCCAAAAGAAAAATGAAAAACGAACAAGACCTTCAGAAAAGTTAGAACTGTTTTTGTGACATATAAACTGGAAGAAAACAAGAGAATTTATAAATATATTTTGAGCAAGATTTTGTAGCTGTAATTTACATCTATGCTGGGTGAATAAACTACTGGTCTTCAAGTTATAAATGAGTTAAAAATGTGAAATGAAAGACAATTCCAAATAAGTCAAAATATTGTTATATTCAATGCATGTAATAACTTCTTTATTTTAACCATAAAGAGCTATACATTTTATATTAATAGAAAATGAATTTCTCTCTGCCCTCAGCTATTTAAGGAATATTGGTTTGAAAGTGAGCCAGATGACTCCTCTCCCCAGGGTTCCCATATGACTTGAGCCAGTCCTTTCTCAGCCTTCTGCTCTATCATTTATCTAATGATGCTTTGTTTGTGCCACCTACTACACAGCCCTCAGATTCCATGGTTCCTTTTGAAAAGACAGGCTATTGCAAGGAGCGGTTAAGGTGGAGAGGACAAGGGTAAAAACTGAAAAGATAAGGAGACTCACTGTATACCTAATAGAATGGCTAAAATCCAGAGAGCTGACCACACCAAATGCCGGTGAGGTGAACAGCCACAGGAACTCCTGTACATTGCCTGTGGGAATGCAAAATGGTGCAGTAACTTCAGAAAAACATCTGGTGGTTTCTTACAAAATAAAACATACTCTTTTTTTTTTTAATGTTTTATTTAGTTTTTTGATACAGAGAGAGACAGAGCATGAGAGGGGGAGGGGCAGAGAGAGAAGGAGACACAGAACCAGAAGCAGGCTCCAGGCTCTGAACGGTCTGTACAGAGCCTGACACGGGGCTCCAACCCACGAATGTGAGATCTGACCTGAGCCGAAGTCAGAGGCTTAACCGACTGAGCCACCCAGGTGCCCCAAAATAAAACATACTCTTACCATAAGATGCAGCAATCTCACACTTGTTGGTATTTACCCAAAGGAGGTGAAAACTTCTGTCCACACAAAAACCTGCACACAGATGTTTATAGTAGCTTTATTTATAATTGCCAAAACTTAAAAAGCAGTGTATTCTCTCCAGGGGAATGAGGGTGGCATGGTAGAGAGAGGCTATCTCTGTTAAGTAGGCCTAATTGTCCTCCTCTCACCTTTCGGTTCCCCACTCAGTGGATCTGGCAGGCCAACCTCATCCTGGCATCTAGTCAGCTAGGTGAACTTATGCTCAGTTATTCATACCTCTCTATGTAAGTTTTGTCTTTCTTTCAGTAGATAAAAGGATAAATAAACTCTGGTACATTCAGACAATGGAATACTATTCAGCACTAAAAAGAAATGATCAAGCCATGAAAGAAACTTAAGTGCATATACTAAGTGAAAAAATCCGGAAAGGCTACATACTGTATGAGTCCAACTATATGACATTCAGGAAATGGCAAAACTATGGAGACAGAAACAAGGCCAATGGTTGCCAGAGGTTAAGGGAGGAGGGATGGTATGACAGGCAGAGTGCAGAGGACTTTTTGGAGAATAAAACTACTCTGTATGATACTATAATGATGGATTCATGTCATTATCAGTTTGTCTAAACCCATAGAATGGACAATGGCAAGAGTGAACCTAATGTAAACCATGAACTTTATAATATGATTATAATATGCCATTGTAGGTCCATCAATTGTAATAAATGTACCACTACTCTGGTGGGGCAGGTTATGCACGTGTGTGGCAGGGAGTATGTGGGAAATATCCGACTTCCTGCTAATTTTCCTGTGAACCTAAAACTGCTCTAAAGAAATAAAGCCTATTAAAAACATACACAAACTTTTATTTTAAAGAAAAAAATCAGTTTTCTATGTTTTATTTTCCAAAACACTATATTGCCAAACAGACTAACCACACATATGATGGACATTCACTCTAAATGCTGCTTTAGAGAGAGAAAGGTGGTAAGCCTCATACAAGTGTCAACTGTGTCAGATGACATTGGCTTTATGAAGCTCCTTCCCCTGTCACATTTCTATTCAGTATACAGTGAATCATTAAGGTCAGCATTTAAGTTTATATATAAAATAATTGCTTATATGTTTCAAAGGGGCACCCCAATGTTTATAGCAGTACTATCAACAATAGCCAAAGCATGGAAAGAGCCCAAATGTCCATTGATGGATGAATGGATAAGGAAGATGTGGTGTGTATACACACACACACACACACACAATGGAATATTAGTCGGCAATCACAAAGAATGAAATCTTGCCATTAGCAACTATGTGGATGGAACTGGAGGGTATTATGCTAAGCGAAATTAGTCAGAGAAAGACAAATATCATATGACTTCACTCATATGAGGACTTTAAGATACAAAACAGATGGACATAAGGGAAGGTAAGCAAAAATAATACAAAAAACAGGGAGTGGACAAAACATAAAAGACTCTTAAATATGGAGAACAAACAGAGGGTTACTGGAGGGGCTGTAGGAGGGGGGATGGGCTAAAGGGGTAAGGGGCATGAAGGAATCTACTCCTGAAGTCATTGTTGCACTACATGCTAACTAACTTGAGTGTAAATTTTAAAAAAGATATTTCAACAGATAATTGGTTAAAACTGGATGCACAAAAAATTTTTAAATGAATTCCACATGGATGGATTAATTTTATGACTCCAAGTGGATTTTAAAGTTTAGCTTCTAACCAAGATTGTGTTTTGTCTCAAATTATCATTTAATAAACATATCTATTATTAATTCAAAAAAATAAAATATAATTGCTGAGAAAATGTTGGTATTTTTGTTCACTACGCAACTGGAGAAGGGGCCTTGGTGTGAAGGTCCACGTTTTGGGGTGTGAGAACAATGGGGAGTCTTACTCAATCCATTCTCATAACTTCCCCTCCCCCACTTCAAGGGAGCCTCTGACACTGCAAAAATTTACACTTACGGAAATTGAAAATTAAGGAACTGATCTTTTTGTATAAGTAAAACCCTCCAAGCTACTACTTACCTAGGATCACAAATGAAAGGAGTTAGACTTTTGAAAACAAACAGATCAACAGATTAAACACCCTGAAGTTCTAATAGCCCTAGTTAAAAACTCTTAGTTAAAAAGTAAACAATTAAGAGATACTCATCAAAGGTGGACAGCTTTTAGCATAGAAGCTTGTAATTTTTTTTTTTTTTTTAAGGAAACCCTACTTGGAATCCAGCTTGTCCTAACAAGAAGGTAAGAGAGCTCTCCAGTCATTACAGACCTTATTTAAAGGACCAGGCCCCACCACAGGATGTGTCTCCTTTTTGATACAGATCAACCTTATTATATGACTTATTTTAATGAGTGCTTAGCATAGCACTGAGGGTATTTTTTTGTCTCAAAGTATAATCTGTTATTAATTTTCAGGTCAATATCCTTTGGGAAATAAGGAGCAAGGCAAGAATTTTTCACCTATAAACCAGGGTTGGGTGAGCAAATACAACCAGATATTCTTCAAGGGGCCACCGATGAGCCCCCTTTCTAACCTTACTTCTTGAACCGGAACAGTTTTCTCTGTTCCCTTGATTTCTACTTCTAGTGTCCAAACTTTGATGGTTTGGATTCTGATCACTTTTTGTTCCTTACTTTGTATCCTGTTTTTTTGGACCTGCACCTCCCAAGATCCTAATCTTTATGCTGTAGACTCTGAGCTGATAATTCAACCAAGACTTCCTGTTTTTTTGCTTGATAATTTCATTTGGCACCATAATGAAATAGAAAGAAAATCTAGGCTTTGCAGTCACACAGACTTGGATTTAAATCCTGACTATCCCACTAACTGTGATCTGATTTGGGCAATGTATCTCCCTGATGATCATTTTTCTTTTTGGTAAAATGAAGATAGGAATCTCCACCTCAAAATATGATTATGATTGGAAATAGCAGTAATGGCTGTATAGCATTGTGTCACTGAAATGCACATTTAAAAAAGGTGAAAATGGGAAATTTTATGTTAGGTGTATTTTACCACACTTGTAAAGAAAAAGAAAAACTATGGTTGTAAAAATTAGTCTGTAGAACACACATTACAATGCCTGGCACATCGTAGGCTCTCAACAAATAAGAACTGTATGGCATAGAATATTTTATGTTGCAAATACCAAAAAAGAAGAAACCACAACTCAAGATGGTTTAAACAAGGGAATGTACTGGTTCATGAAACTGAAAAGTCTAGCGGTATGGCAGGCTTTTGGATTAATTTATTTCACTAAGGATTGTTTACGTCTTTAGTCACTAAGAGTCCAGTTTCTTTCCATCTCTCCACTTTGCGTTCTGCATTGCCAGCTTTATCCTCAAGCCAACAACTCTCACGATCACAGGATGGCTGCCTACAGCTCCAAAAAGTACATGTTCCCTCTTCCACATCGGGGCAGAATGACTCGGCCCCAGCATCCTAGCAAATATCCTGATGTTCAGGTGCTTAAATCACAAGCCTGCTCTGGAACCAAAAGTTGTGCATGGGAAGATGGAATGTGGTGGTTGGTTTAAGCTAACCAGGCTGTGGGTCATCTTCCCTGGAAGCACATGGGTTGCATGGGGAGAGGTGGATTCCTCAAATAAAAACCGAGAGACTTGGTGGGGGTGAGAAAGCAGAGCTAAGAAGCTAAGGAGACAAGGAATAAAAGTCCATTTTTGTAGCTATTATCACTATTATTAGCTTTCTTGGCCCTTAGCCCTTGGCTCTTGGCTATTTCTTTGGAAATCATTAAAAAAAAAACCCACTAAGCTGTTATTTTGAGTAAGTGTATTTTTTTCTAGCAAAGAGAGATCAATAACTATGAAGGTAAGTTTAATTTAACTGGCTATTAGGCATCTGGAACACCAGCCAAAGAAGCAGCAAAAGGCACTGAGTGAAGAGGTTTAACAAGAATGAATGTCAGAGATGGAGGGTAAGGAGGAAGCTAGAAAGATGGTACTTGCCAAAAAGCTAAATCCAGAGGGTAAGATCAGTCACTGGTCTATTCTTTACTCGTGCCAGGTTATAAGCCATGACCTGGGCCAGGACAAAAGGGGTTACCCCAAAGCAGAATTGACCAAAGAAAGACCTCATTAAAACCCAACTTTGCCTGCTCTGCCTGTGCCTTTGCCGCCACAACCTGCCCATCTATGATTCCTCTCTCTTTGACCCAGCCCCCATCTAATGACTCACTGATTTCTGCCAATTTTATTTCTGTCCCTTCTGCCAAGAAGGCTCTTCCACATTCCTTTGCTGCATTTCATCTGGATATTTTCTACTCATTGGTTAAGACTTTAAATTGTCTCTTTTCTCCCCAGGAAGGCCTTCTGGTACACCACTGGCCCACCTCCCATCCCCAGACACACAGCACAGGCTGATTTGATTTAGGTAATCCTGTTTGGTGCTCCCCACCTGTAATCAATGCCTGGGAGCTTAGAGATTTACCTGTGTGATCCCAGTCCCTGAGGGCTGCCCTCCCCTTCTGAAGAGCAGGGATTTATCTTAGTCATCTTGCTTTCCATGATGTTCAGCACAGTGTCTGGCACATAGTAGGAGTTCAATGAAATGAGGAGGCAATTCCTTCAGTAACTATCTGATCTCCTCTTCCCAAGGACTTAAGAAATAGAAGGACACATAAAAAGCAAAGTGTTCTCTCTACCTAGAAAGGAGTTGGGAATAAGGAATGCAGAGCCAGAAAGATGGTTTGTGGTACTTTGTACCCACTTAGACGATGGAAGTGGTGACAGCAGAATCAAAATTTTTAAGAAAATGCTGAATGCCTTTTTCTTTTCTATTCTCTACCTTCAAACACTGTTCCTATTCCCAAACTGTTAAAGTATATTGATTTTCCCTATTTAGTCACATAGCATTCACAATTTTTATGTTGTTTTTTTCCAGAGAATAAGGATGCGATTATTACGTGAAAGTGACCATTATAATAGTTCAAACTTATAAACACTAGTTATTGGCATTTGCAGAATGAAGCAAGCCACCTGAACAAAATACCAGGTGCTCAGTAAACTTACTGAAATACCTCATTCTGGTTACAAAGAGCTCATATGACCTTTATGTAGGGAATTTGTTTACTGTTTAATTTATTTTTCCATTTTGAAACAGAGATTCATCCATTATAGGAAAGGAACCAATTATTGGGTAAACACAGTAACACCTAATGACTATACCCTCTGGTATTTAGTCTCAAAACATTTCTTAGCTTATGGACTTAAAAATATTTTAACATTACACTAAAATGAGATTCAGTGTAATTTTTAATGTTCCAGGAGGTAGAACACCCAGCCCTGCTTCTCAAGCAGGCTAGCTGAGAGGTCTTGTGCTTTGCCTGGTGGTTAGGTTTTGATAAGAGAAGAAGTTACAGAACTGAGGGCTTACTTTGATAACTTCTTGTAGGTTTCTGGTTACTTGGGATTATTTGGAGGCAGAGCCAGCTACAGGCAAATTTCCCAATGTGATATAATGTGTCTTTATGCACCATTCCCGCATGACCCATAACTGTGTTCAAGCCCCCTTCTCCCCACTGTTGGTGTCTGTCCTTCTGTCCTCATGCTCTCGTCCTGTGCCTTTCTGACCAGAGAAGAGGGCCACCATGCTGACTCACATGTACACCTTTCTCTGACTTCCATCACTCCCTGTAAGAGTTATAATAACTTTTTATTCTAAAGTACACTTCAAAAAATCATATATTAGTGTTTTCTCAATTCTAAGACATTCTACCTCCCCCTCCCCCATTTTGGTGTTTAAAAGATTAGAATTAAGTTTACAGTCTCTTTCTTTTATCTCCTAAAAAAGTGCTTACTACATCTGGTCAATCCTACAATCAAAAGTGTCTTAGACTTGCAGAGATGTGGTGTGAATGTATTTCACTGGAGATAACAAGTTTTTTTTGAGTCAGATATTGCTGCATGTGGAGATTGGAGCAATCACACAGCTAATTCAGATACAGGACTTTTGGGTGGGAATATATGAATAACTTGGACAAAACAAACTAGTTGTTAGTTGGTTATATGGACTAGTTGTTATCCAGATAATTATCTTAACCCCCTTCACTCCTTTACATTGCCTCTTTGGGAATTGAAAGCTAAGAAAATATGAAGCTAAATGTCTCTATCCTATAAAAGATAGGGGATCTTAAACTTTCTCTCTGCACAAATTGTCCTGAAGTCTAATATCTGTATTAAACAAGAGGCCAGAGTTATAAACAGAACTCTCCACAGTACATCCTTGATGTAGATGACCATCTACTTCAAAAGTCTCAAACAACTCCTAAGGTCTTCCCTGAAATGACTTTAACTTGATATTATCTATTCTTGCTAAAGAGGTGATGACTGTTTTGGTCACTGCTCTGTGGAGGGGGCAGACTGTCAATGTAACTATGAATACACATGGGTCTTGCCTTGGGTAGAACATTGAGAGGTATCTGAGCCCTGTTTGTGATGTCACGCAAAAATCCACAATATTTTCCTACAGTATATAAAGGAAGACAATTATAAGTTGAAAAAAAAAAGCATTTTTCTAGTTATTCACTGCCAGTCTTAGCTGTTAAAATAAGGAATAAAATGAAAATTCTGAGAGCATGCCTGTCCCTAACACTTGGAGTTCCCAGGACAGGAGTGCAGATAGAGGGCTACATACAATAAGTCCAAATCATTAACAATTATCAAGGCAAAATAACATTAAATAAATGTGTTCTATCCACCTTCCTTGAGAAATATACCTTTTTTGTGACAAAAAATTAGTGTATAATGCAATGGTTTTTATATGGCTGAAAGTCAGCTAAATAGCAAAAATGACGGGACTTAATTATTATTATACATTTGGGCATTCTATTGATGGGCTCATGATGTTTGGATGAGTAAGAAGATAAACATGTACATAGGTTGTAAATGACTACATTTTTATTTGTACTTTTTTCCAGGAAAACCCTAATTATAATGTTATAATCCACATAATTTGAGTTCTATTGACACTAATAGCAAAATTTTTCCTAAATCAATGTACTTCTTAGATTTTTTGTTTAACATTCTATTATGGAAATGCAAAAACATTTACAGATGTAGACACAGAGCATAAAGAACTCCAGTGGACCTGTCATCTGGCCTGAACAATTATTACCGCTGCGTCAGTCCCATTTTATCCATGCTCCCAACTCTCTCTATCCAATTATTTTTAAGCAAATCCTAGATGTCCTATCCATGAATATGTCAGTATGCATCTCTAGAAAAAAAGATCTCTTAATAAATTTATCTTAATACTATTTTCATGCAAAGAAAGTGATTCCTTAATATTAGATGTTTTAAAAATTTGCTTTGATAGAATTGGAGAAATTTTATTCTGCTGAGGCAGTAACAACTAGAATTGTCATTAAAATGTCTAAATCAATGCTTATATTTGGAAACCACAAATTTTACAGATCATGTTCAAACATTTTAATGGGGCTGCAATCATGATTATTATCAGAGAAAATACTACAAAATTTTAATTTTGTCATATAAATTCTATCACTTGTAATTTTTTTCCACCAGCCTATCAGCAATATCTATATCCAGACAGTGTTAAAGCTTCTTTCAATTTTTTCCATGCTGAGACATAAAGAAAAACAGAAAGAAAAATATGTAGTTTAGTTTGTTTAAATCTCTCTCCATAGGGGACCATAATGTATAGAAAATTGCATCTACCATTCCAGACATAGATATATAATATATAGATATATATGGTTGTATACAAACATGTTCATAATTATGCAAATTTTTATTCCCTTTGAAATTTCTGTTTATTTATTGGAATTACATTTTCATTGTATTTGTCATATTTAGTATATTTCTATTTAGAAAAATCATTTTCTCTAAAAATTTAAAAAGCATTTAAAATTATTCAAAAAGTGAAATAGGCGGGTGCCTGGGTAGCTCAGTCGGTTAAGCATCTGACTTCAGCCCAGGTTATGATCTTATGGTTCATGTGTTCAAGCCCTGCATTGGGCTCTGTGCTGATGGTCAGAGTCAGGAGCCTGCTTCAGTTTCTTTGTCTGCCCCTCTCTCTCCCCCTACCCCACTCACGCTCTGTCTTTCTCTCTCTGAAAAATAAAATAAACATTAAATGTTTTAAAAAAATGAAATAGGCAAGTTTAGATCTATGTCTTATGTAAGCTTCTACTAACATCATTAATAGCAAGCAACAGTCCATACCAAAAAGTATTTATTGTTAGCACAAATTAAAAGTATTTTCCACCATAGACCACAATCCCTTATTTGAGGATCTTTTATGGTTTTACTTAACTATCCTAGTGCAACTATTTCATCACCATCTTATCTAAATTAACTCTAACTTCTCTAAGAACATTTAAAAATATTTTTTCTTTTTCTTCCTTCCTTCTTTCCTCCCTCCCTTCCTTCCTTCCTCCTTCCTTTTCTCTCTCTCTCTCTCTCTCTTTCAAGAGAGAGAATTCCAAGCAGGCTCGTCATTGTCAGCACGGAGTGTGATATGGGTCTGGAACTCACCAACAAAACTGTGAGATCATGACCTGAGCTGAAATGGACCCTCAACCAACTGAGCCACCCAGGCACCACCTTCAAAAGCATTCAAATGACATCTCCATTGTTCGCCAGAATGTCTGAGAGGTCAAATTTGATATGTGTTTGATCAAGATGATGCAGTTTGGGCCGGATCCAGAAAGTACTGTATATAATCTTTAAATCACTCCAAAGAATATTGTTGCCATTGTCAGAGTTGAGGCCATACTAGGAACGTGCTGCTAGATATTTAATAAAATTGGATGTGTTTGTGTTTGTGAAGTACAGCACTCAGGGCAAGGGCTCCTCTTGCCTGAGTCTAAGAGAGTCATTGCAGACCAATGATAAATGTATATATTAATGATACCTTATAGTACACATGTGCTATATTTTTTGAAGTGCTTCCACATTTATGATTTCTTTTGATCTTCACAATAACCTATGAACTAGGTAGAGCAATTAGAGATGAGAAACAGAGGTCTAGAGAGGTTAAGTGATTTATCTAAAATTACACATCTAATTAGCGGTAGAACCTAGGTCTGCACACACACGTTTTCCTCTTGTACTATGTTATATTGTGCTGTCTCCTTAATGCTTTTATAAGAAAGAGACCTGACAGTTGGACAGGCTGCATCCCAACATTTTTCATTCCTTAAAACCCTTTGGATTTTAGAAAAAAAAATAAATACCGGCCAATGACTGAAAAAAAAGTCATATGCTCCTTCATATCTGTCCATGTGGGACCAATACATACATACTGAGCAATGTTTCAGAAACTGGAGATTTATCTCCGTCCAGGCAAAGGTTCACTTGAGTAATACAAAATAAATCTTTTGAACAGTGAAGATCATATTCTTTAACATATTCTGAAGGTATTAAGTACAACTCTGGAAACATAAACTTTGGGAGCATTTCTAAGAGCCGGGGGTTTTTGGATTACAATATACAAAAATACTTCCTAGTGTAATATACAGTGGCTGGAAGTATAAAACATTAGTATGAAAATGAACATAATCCTCTTTTAATCATGCAAGCCAGATTTCTTGTGAATTCTTCTGCACAGTTTGCTCAAGACTGCCTTGGGCCTCTGCCTTCTGCTCATACAGACCCAAGGCTTCAAGCGCTTACTAAAATTCTTTTTTTTTTTTTTTTTGGTCTCCACTTTTTGTACCTTTGAAATTAGGATGCTATCTTAAATGAACTAGAACATAGTGAACTGTTAGTGATGTTTACCTCTGGTGAGTTCTGTGTTGCTTGCACTCTCTATAAAAAGAATGCATTATTTTGATAATGAAAACAAATTTAAAAAATTTAGTCACAGAATGCTCTGTGGTTTACACACCATATCTCTTAGCACTAAAAGAATACCAAGAATGTAATAACAATAATTAACACTTCATAAGGTTTTATCTTCATGATGGATTTCATAAGCTCCTACTTGATACTTCTGAGATATTCATCATAGAAGTCAGCTGTGAATTATCCACAATGGAAACACTCCTCAGAGCTCCCTGGTACTCACCATATTGTATTGTAATTATCTTTTTCCTTGGTCATTTTTTTTGTCACCTGAGTGGGAGCTCCTTGAAAGGAGGAACTGTGCCCATTCATTTCTGTATCTCCAGTGCCTAACACAGAGCTGAATATCAAGTTTGTAAAGTAACTGATTGGATGAAAGATCTGTAGATACTCAGTATTGTTTTTGACTGTTATTTCCACCTATGCAATTTTAACAGTTTGCCTGTGAAGAGGGTGCTTATTCTCTGCTAGCATATGGCGGATTCATTTTTCCTTTGTGGATGGTAAATGGCAAGACAGAAACAGGAAATGTTATTTTTAAAAAGCATATGGGGAAACCTGAGTGGCTCAGTCAGTTGCGTGACCAACACTTGATTTCAGCTGTCATGACCCCGGGGACACGGGATTGAGTCCTGCATCAGGCTCCAGGCTCCACACTGAGCATGGCACCAGCTTCAGGTTTTCTCTCTCTCTCTCTCTCTCTCTCTCTCTCTCTCTCTCTCTCTCTCTGCTCCTCCCCTGTACACAAGCACGTGCACATGCTCTCTCTGTCTCTCTCTCAAAACAAGTGTCTCTATTTTCTCCCCTCAGACATATATAACTTTAGGTCTTTGTTTTTTTTTGTCCAATCTGTTTATCTAATCATTGTGTAAGCAGGTAAAGAAAATCGCTAACTAAATTAAATCTCTCACTGAGACAGGTTGAGAGTAGGGAAAGTTTGAAGTACTTTTTCTTACTACTTAAATCAGAAGAAAATATTTTGTCAATAAAAACTTCTTAACTGGTCTTTAAACTGTGGTATCACGTCTATATAGAGAAACTCTGGGAGAGTGTTCTAGTTCCTAAAACTCCATGGTGAATGACTGAACATTTTTTTTTAGGATCTGCTACATGAATGAAAGTAAAAATATTTGGTAATTCATGTAATGGGAGAAAACAATTGCAACCCACATATCTGACAAGGGTTAACATCCAAAATATATAAAAAACACAACTCAACAACAACAACAAAACCAAATAACCCAATTAAAAAATAGTCGAAGGACTTGAATATATATTTTTCCAAAGGAAATAAACAGATGGCCAATAGATCATGAAAAGATGCTCAATATCCCAAATTATTAGGGAAATGCGAATCCAAACCACAATGAGATACTACTTCACAGCCATTAGGATGGCATACGGCATATAAATACGTATGTATGTATATATGTGTGTATGTGTGTGTATCTTTGTATATATACATATATTTATATAAAATATAAAACAAGTGTTGGTGAGAATGTGGGAGAAATTGGAACACTTGTGCACTATGAGCAGGAATGTAAAGGGTGTAGCCTCTGTGGAAAACAGTAGGGAAGTTCCTCAAAAAGGTAAACATGGAATTACTACATGATCCAAGAATTCTATTTCTCAGTGTATACCCAAAAGAATTGAAAGCAGGGACTCCGACAGGTACTTGTACACTAATTTTCATAGCAGCATTATTCATAATAGCCAAAGAATGTAAACAACCCAGTTGTCCACTAATGAACAAACAAAATATGGTTTATATAAACAATGGAATATCATTCAGTCTTAAAGAGGAAGGATATGCCGATGTATGTTAAACATGGATGTACCTTGAAAATTTTATACTAAGTGAAAGAAGCCAGTCAAAAAGAAGGACAAATACTATATGATCCACCAAAAGAGGTACTTAGAGTGGTCAGATTTGTAACATGGTGGCAGAAATATTTCATAGTAATGGTAACATGGTTGGGCACTGGAGATACAGAAATGAATGGGCACAGTTCCTACTGTCATGGAGGCAGAAAGTCACATGGTGACTGCCTGGGCTGGGGAGAGGGGGAAATGGGGACTTGGTGTTTTAGTGGTAATGTTTCAGTTGGGGAGGATGAAAAAGTTCTGGAAATGGGTGGTGGTGATGATTGCACAATAGGTGAATGTACTTATTGTCACTGAACTGGACAGCTAAAATGGTGAAAATGGTAAAATTTATATGTATATTTTACCATAACTAAAAAAAAAAAGCTTGACATTTACTTAGCACTTGTTTAAAAGCACTTTCACTTGCAGTATTTTATTTGTTCTTCACAACAACCCTGAGAGATAGGCAGGGCATTTATTATGATTCTCCTTTTGCAGATAAGGGAACAAAAGCTCATTTGGTTTAAGTAAACAATCAGGGAACACACAACTAATAAGTGGCAGGACTGGAATTAGGACCCAGGACTACTCCAAGTGCTCTTTCTTCGATTCCAAGCTGCCTTTCACAGAAGGGATCCTGGACCCTGACAGTTGACGCTGACATTGAATTCACTGGCAAATGCCCAACTTTCACTTGGAGAGTGCACATAAAGGCTGATTCCAAAGAATGGTCCTGAAAGGGCTTTCTGGAGAATGTGGACAAAACAACAGGCGCAGAAATCATTAACGACATGTCCCTTTCCCCCCTCACAACAATAATACCGTGAAGAGCAAGACAGAAATACGAGAACTGAAGCAAAAGCCAGGAAGTACTCTGCCGCCATGTGTGAATTTGTCATGGCTCTAGTTCCTTTCTAAACAATTTTTAAGGGACGGTCCCTTGTTAGACTGAAATTTTGATTTTGTCAAGTATTCCTTCAACCTCTTTTGTAGGCCGTGAGAGGATTCTCGAGAATGTTCTTACTGTGGTGGAAGGAGTTTTATTGTTTCCACGTAATACAATTTGATCTGCGTCTGATAGCTTCTTTGAGAAATAGTGATGATTTGTAAAAATATAGAGACATGAAGAACAACAGCACAGACTTTTATCGTGCCACTGCGTGTTCGCATTGTTAATTCAGCCCTGTAAAATCTTTCTGGTAAATTAATTACAGCTAAGAATCAGAAGGGACCGTAAAGCAAAAGCGGCAGACGAGACACAGCCAGCTGTTCTTTAAAAATGGAACGCTGATTTTTATTTTTAAGTATTCAACAAACAGTTCCTGAAGCACATCCTCAAGAATCTCAATCCTATATTGTTGGTGGACTGTGAAGTTTTGTTTTGTGTACCAAAGATGGAAAATGCCAGTTCTGTAGAAATACATTTCTGTGTGTTTAGGTTATTTTCATGGCAAGCCTGAGAGCTGGCATTTCATGACAGCAAAAAGCTTGGGCGTTTAAAATATAATAATTTTGGAAGACCAAAACTATGCTTCGAATGTTTAATAGTGATTTTTCTATGGGGCCTAGGGGAGTTTCTCCAGTCCTGAGGGGTCATATGTCTCCTTTTTCAGTATTTTCCATATTTTCTGCAATGAGCATACCTCACGTTTACAATGGGATAAGATAACATTTATTTTAAAAGTAACAACAGTTAGGGAATCTGGGAGGTTGTCTTTTTGATTCAAACTAACTGAAAAAAACCTGAAAGGTAAAAAATGTGTTCTTTAGCTTTCAAATGAGTAAATATATTATGAGTTCACTTTTACAGAAGAGAAGAGCGAGGCCTAATACAGTTAAGGGCTTGGGCTGTTCACCCAACTGGTAAGCAGCAGAACATGTAAACCTGAGGTTCTACCCTGCCTTTGGGCAGGTGGTTTGAGGGGAGGCCTGGTAGTTCATTTTACTACTCAGCCTACATTCTTTCTGGTGATTCTGAGCAGAATAGGAGCGCTTAAAGTTTTTTTTAATGTTTTTTATTTATTTTTGAGAAACAGAGAGAGACACAGCATGAGCAGGGGAGGGTCAGAGAGAGAGGGAGACACAGAATCTCAAGCAGGCTCCAGGCTCTGAGCTAGCTGTCAGCACAGAGCCTGACGTGGGTCTCGAACCCATGAACTGTGAGATCATGACCTGAGCCGAAGCTGGATGCTTAACCAACTGAGCCACCCAGACTCCCCTAAATTTTTTTTAATGTTTATTATTGAGAAAGAGAGAGAGAGAGAGAGAGAGAGAGAGAGAGAGAACACGTACATGCGCATGCACAGGAAGAGGGAGCAGGCAGACAGTCAGAGACACAGAATCCAATCCAAAGCAGGCTCCAGGCTCTGAGCTCTGAGCTGTCAGTACAGAGCCTAACAAGGGGCTCGAACCCATGAACTGTGAGATCATAACCTGAGCCAAAGTCAGACACTTAACCAAGTGAGCCACCCAAGTGCCCCCAGAATAGGAGCACTAAACTCAAACATTGGCACACCATGTTTATCTCTGGTTTGATAAACTTGCATAGAATTAAAGATGCTCCTCTATCACAGAAATATGGTTCATTTGCTCTGAAGCATCTTTTTGTATTAACGATTTCAGATCTTAATTCACAGACTGCAAATGAATCATGCCTACAACCACAATGAGTTTCCACATATGTCTTGTAAAATTAACGTATCATTACATCTCATCATCCATGTGTGCATCTCTAGTAACTATCACCCAGAATGTCTTGCAGGTGCCTTTGGGGCCCCTCCAGTCACTCACAATCTTACTTTAGTGAAGGCCTCATTTGTCCTCTTCCGCCTCTTGGTTTAGCCAATGCTAAATCCTGTGATTGTAGGTCTCAGTTTTGACTATAAATCTCACTTCCTGAAAGTTGTCTCCTAGTTTCCTGTAGATGACACATCAAACCAATGATGACATCTACCATTAATTGAGTGTAGACCATGTAGCAGTCACTTTATACCTGGTATTTCTAACCCATGACGTAAACTCTACTTCTGCAGTTTTATTTTCCCACTGCTCCCTGATTGCACCCTATATTCTCCTAGCTCAGAAGTCAGCAAACCGTAGCTTGTGGACTAAGTCTGGCCTGCTGCCTGTCTTTGTATGGCCTGTGAGCTAAGAATGGTTTTTACATATTTAAGTGGGTGAAAAGAATCAACAGATGACTAATACTTTCTGACTTGTGAAAATTATATTAAATTCAACTTCCACTGTCCATAAATAAATTTTCATTTGGATACAGCTACTCTCAATTCATTGAAGGGTTGCTTTCCTGCCACAGCAGCAGCGCTGAGCAAGTACAAGAGACAGTGTGATCCACACAGTCTAAAATATTGACCTGGCTCTACAGAAAAGTCCGTCAAGTCCTGTTCTAACTTAACCAAGTGGATTTCTGTCCTCAACTTCTTGTCCTCACATGTCTTCCTCTCTGTCTGGAATGCTTTTCTTTTCTTTTCTTTTCTTTCTCTTTGTTCTCTTTCATATCCTCATTTTCTCCAGGTGATTTTGTCCAAGCACATGGCTTTAAATTCTGTCTATATGCTGGTGGTGCCCAAATTTATGTCTCCATATCCAACCTCTGCTTTTAACTCCACACCTAAGTATACAGCTGTTTGATGACTCTAGTTGAGATCACAAACACTTCAACCTAACATGTTTGAAGTCAAACTCTGGATGTTCTCCCCTAAACCGACTCCTGTCCTGCCCCGTCCGTTTCAGCAGATGGCAACTCCACCCTTGTAGTTGATCAGGCCACAAACTTTGGTGCCTTTCTGATTCCTTAGTCTGTCTCATATTCACATTCAATCTATTGGCAAATCATGTTGGCTCTACCTTCAAAATATACCCAGAATTTGACCATATCTCACCATTCCTACTGCTGCCACCCTGGTCCAAAACACAATCTTTTACCTACACTACTGCGCTGACTTCCCACCTGTTGTCTGCTTTTGCCCCCAAGAACACGTCATGCAGTGTCATCTTAGCTCAGGTCACTCCTTGCTCAGATCTTTCCCATGGTTTCCTATTCAAAATCTGCCCTCCTTTTCTTCAATTGCCTCTCAATCTCATTTCCCACTACTCTCCTCACTCATTGTACTGCAGGGACACTGACCTTGGTCTTCCTCACATTCCTCCAGGCTCTATTGTACTTCCGGGCCTGGGTGCTTGCTGTTCCCTCCACCATATTGTCCCATGGCGTCCTCATAGAAATTAAGACTTAACGTATCTTGCTCTTTAGATATTAAGAGTCACCCTCTCAAGTGACACCTCCCATGACCTTCTCATCTACAATTTCAAATCTGCATGTGGGGCTTCGTTTTTCTTCCTTAGTACCTTTCATTAGTTAGATAAATACATCACATATTTACTTGTCTTCGTGATTGTCTGTGTAATAATCTAAGTTCACGAGAACAGGAATTTTTATGTGTTTTGTTCACTACTGTATTCTTATTGCCCAATGCCTGACACACAGAGATTGCAGTAAGTGTTTGTGGCATGAGTGCGGGAATGAAAACATCCAGCTCAGGGGCCTGTCTCATGAACCCAGCCTGGACGCTCAGTCCTTCTTCTCTGGGCCAGTCAACATCTTTGATTGTATTTACTACAGTGCAGAACAAGTACTTGCTCGACGTGTCTGTCTCCCCTACTCCACCGGGCTTGATTCATTTTCATATCCCAGTTCCTAGCATGCCTCTTGGCATGTGACAAATACGCATTTGATGTTTCCTAAAAGAATGAATAATTCTTTACTTTTCAAGCAGATATTTCTCAGAGATTTATTTAAATAGTAAATGATACTTAAATTGGAATTGGACTTTTTAAAAAACCCACAGAATTATTTAAAAACCTACTGGGTGCAAGCTGTGTGTTTTATTGAGGCTCTAGAACCATATTTCACATATCGCAGGGTACGATTCCAGAGGCCTCCTGATTAAAAACCAAGGTGCAGTGCCTTGCCTGGTGATGTCCTGGCTTACATTATTGCTTATGACTTAGAGGACTATGGGGATGTGGAGAAAATACTTTTATTTGTTTGTTTTCAATCAAGACCTGTAAGACCTGCTAATTGGTGAAGTGGAAAGGATTAATGATCTTTAATCACTGTTAGAATGAAAAATGCCCTTATTGTTTTCCTGTCTCTAAATAACCTTTTCCCATCTGTGTTCAGGAAACAGTCACAAGTCAGCTAAGTAAAAATCTTTCAGTTGTTCTTTAAAAACAAGTATTTACTGGGAGATCATTGACTCCAGTCTGGCTGCCACAGTCAGAAAAAGCTGATGGTGGGGGATGGAGGGGGACGAACAATGTAGCAATGCGTTTGCAGGAAGGCTGGGCAAGAAGGGCAGCCTGGAAGAGAGCCGATCCCAGGCCCTTTGATACTCTAGTCTGGGGTCACCAGTAAAATGAGATTCGGATGCGATCATTTTGCATTACCCTCCTAGAGACGTCATGTACACTTCCTTATTTGAGCCTCGCACATGCATGAAAAGGTAGTGAAAGTTTCTCTGACAAAGGGAGGAAAGTGGAGAAAGCAAGAGGCAAAGAAGTGACTTGCCTTAAGTCAGTGATGGATCAGGACGAGAACGCAGGGACCCACACAGCTTTCCTTCCATGGCCTTTTCTTCCGACTATCTGCTTGCCTCAAGGCTTTTTTTTTTAGCTGCACGTATATCGGGAAAGAACTAGAAATGTTTTAGGTGGTAGTGATATGGAGGGTCTGCTTTACACTCAGTATTGAGGCAGACACAAAGAAAACACTGTCCTTGTCCTCAAAATATTTATAGCCTAGCTGTGGGGAAGGAACACAGAGACAACAACAAAATAATAATAAACCATATTTTACAGTGAAAGATATCAGGTTACGAAAATGTGTATGCCAAATGTATTTATAAAGTTTTATTCATTTTCATTTATTTCTTTTGCTTAAAAAAGAACATCTAGCGTGATTACACTGCTCAGAAAGAGGGGCATGTGGCTTCTTTACTTTTCTTAACTGATCTAATCTTCTCACATACTCCCACCCTTGCAATTAAAGTTATCTCAGTCTCCTCCAGATTAAATAGTCTCTTGTGGTTTAACAGTCTATTTTGATTTAAAATGGTTTCTATCAGGTAAATATTCATCAATTCAAAGTCCAATTCCCTAACGAGGCTGTTTCTCCCCCTCCCCCTCCCCCCGGATGGAGGCTGAGGGGGTGTGGGGCAGGGAGGGGGCGGGGAATGGTCTGGTCGATGCATACTAGCTGCTCCCCAACTAACACTGGGCTAATTTTTAGATTCTCCCCTGGAAGGGTCTCTTCCAGGTCACAGGGGAGCCAAGGCCAGTTTGGGATTGCTGCTCTGCTTCATCTGTCTGGTCACACCCATTGTGGTTCTGCTCTTGCTCCACCCAACACACACTAGGCTGGGATCTCCCTGAATTGCTGTCTCCTCTTAGGTTTCTTTTGGTGGGCAAAGCAAAGTCTCCTTGCCCTTTAGCCAGTCTGTCAATTTGTTCAGCATGATTTCCCCCCAGGAATTCGGTCTAGAGAGTATTGGTCAGAATACACCTGTCGACTTCCCCCCAATCGCTTCTTTTTCTCCCCATAATCCTCCAACCAAACTCAACACCCCCCCCCCCCCCAATTCACGTCCCTCATCCTTGGAGTTTCCCTACTCTAGGCTTTTGGTAAAACGCCATCTTAGGTTGATGAGAAATACAATAGCTTAAAAATAAATCTTCTCTGTTCTCAACATTCAGCTTTCAAAACTCTTCCTGTCTAATCAAACATCATATTTTAGAAGTCAAAAACTGAACATTGACTCTTCTTCCGCTCTTTGCATTCCTGCTGTAAGAATTTGATGGCTTAAGGAAAGAGGATGCTTCGTACAGAATGAGGGTTGCTGACATACTAGGAAGTGCAAAAGAGGACAACACATTAACATAGTTCTAAAATATTTTCCCTGTTACATGTGCATGGAAAAATAATCTGGAAAAATATACACCAAAATGTTAATAATGACTTTCTTTGGGTGGCGGGTTTTCGAGTTATTTTATTCTTTATATCCTTTAGTATTTTCAGAATTTTTTAAAATGCCTGTGTATTGCTTTTGTAAACAGAAAAGGCAGTAAGAAGCTCTGGTGTGGGGGAGAGGATAAAAGCACGAAACTCCGCACATGAGAAGTATCTCAAGACTCTGCCCCCCCGCCCCAATTAATTGCCAAATAAGTGATTCAGCCATAGTTGTCATATCTGAGATGTGGCTTTCTGAGTCACACTTTTTCTTCTCTTTTAAAAATTAAGATATAATTCACATATCATAAATCCACCCTTTTGAAATGTACAACTCAGTGGGTTTTAGTATATTTGCAAAGTTTTACAACCATCACCACTATTTAATTCCAAAACATTTTCATCATCCGAGAAAGAAACCCCATCCCCACTTCCAGTCACTCCCTAGTCCCCCTTCCTTCAGCCCCTGGCAGCCACTAATCTATTTTCTGTTTCTATGGATTTGCCCATTCTTCACATTTCCTGTAAAATAGAGTCATACAAAATGTGGCCCTTTGTGTTTGGTTTCTTTCATTTAGCATAATGTTTTCAAGGTTCATCCATGATGAGTCATATGTTTCTTGATCTCCTTTTCTGAAAAGCTTTTCCCTCAGTGCTGCGATAAGACTCGCATTGGTACCTCCACCCTGGCTGTACAGTCAATACAGCATCAAAAAGTCAGACTACTTCTCGCTCCAAAGTTGTATTACAATTAACCACCAAAAAATTATCTTTAGCTTTGGAACACAAAGCCAAATAATATGGCAGTGGTGTGGGGAGCTAGGGAGAAGTAGGAATGGGGCTAGGCCCAATAACTTAGCTTCCTTGGAATCAGAGGTTAATAGGATACTATTAAAAGCTTATAGGGAAAGTAGCCCAACTTTCACAGTTTCCACAGATTGGACTCTGTGTCTTATTATAAATAACAAACTTTCTCAGGTAAGTGGGCATTAATAATACTGGATAAATAAAATGTATATATCTTCTTGAATCTTATTTCATATTTGTTAGTACTCCTAGATATTGGCCATGTCTTCAAAGTAGGAATGAAGGCTAAGACTGGAATCCCCAATCCCAAAGTTTCCTGTTATCCTACAGGGTAAAAACACAAGAGTCACTCCAAGTCAGTAGTTTTTAATCTTTTGGGGATCAAGGATTTAGTCTTTTGAATCTCTGAGTGGAGTTATGGACTCTTTTCTGAAAAATGTTACTTATAATTTCCAAGGGTGTGCAAATCCCTTTAACCATCCAAAGTATCCACAGTGTCTTGGTCAGCTTGAGCTGCTATTACAAAATGAGTGTCTTAAGCAACAAAATTTATTTCCTCACAGTTCTGGAGACTAGAAAGTCTAAGATCAATGTGCTGGCAGATTTGGTGTTTAGTAAGGGCTTTCTTCTTATTTTGCAGATGGCCACTGTCTTTCTGTGACCTCATATTTGTGTGTGGGGGGGGGCATAGTTCTTTTGTGTTACTTTTTTTTTTTAATGTTTATTTATTTTGAGAGAGAGAGAAAGTACGAGCAGCCAGAGGGCAGAGGGAGAGAGACACACAGAATCTGAAGCAGGCTCCAGGCTCTAAGCTGTCAGCACAAAGCCTGACTTTGGGCTCAAGCTCAAACTGCGAGATGACGACCTGCTTGTGTTACACTTCTTCTAATGGCATTAGTCCTATCTTGAGAGTTCTGCTCTCGTGACTTGCTCTGATTCTAATTACCTGCCAAAGACCTCACCTCCAAATATCATGACAATAGAGATTAGGGTTTCAACATATAAATTTTGGAAGGACACACACATTTAGCCCATACCATAGCAATAGCCCCCAGATTGAGAACATATGCTCTAGAGAAATTCTCCCTCTCTATTACGCATTAGAGTTTCAGGCTTAAGTACCAATCTTGTCCCCTGTTCTGATGAACTGGGTGGGATAACATGGACTTGAAGCCCTCTTGGCCCTATAGAGAAACCTGCATGTCTTCTACCGACTCCTACTCAAGGGACAGGAGGCAGTGCGAGGTCCTTGATCAGATATACAATCCAGAGGAAGAAGCGAGTGAATAACAAGGAGGATGAGAACTTTGACATCATTCTTAATATAGTCCCCACATTATGTAATACATGTATCCTTGGTTTCATCCTTCCTCCTCATCAGAGCTTTTGTCCCTTGAGAATGCAGTGGTGAGGTGGGGAAAAGCATTAGCTCCTTAGCATGGAGCTAAGGTTGGAAAAAGACTTTTGGTAAGCAGTGGATGCCTTCACCCAGATTGATGAATAAACTGAGGGAAGATTCAGGGCCAGCAAGAAAGAAGTGACACTGGGGAAGAAATATTCAGAAGACATGGACTTAAACCTTAGCAGCAGGTCTTTCTCAATGGATGGCTCAAGTCTTTGAATTCAAGTGTTTCGAGGTCTGGCAAAGCTCAAATTTGTTAAGCTTTAAAGCATTATATAAGTTATAATTATAGATAGCACTTGCTGGCTGTTGTTTCAGGGAAGAGATGAGGGCATTTTCTCAAATAAAAAAAAAAAGAAGAGTTCTATTTTTCTTAGTGACTGCTTTTGTCTGTCCTTTTATAAGTAGTCTTCTCTGCCTCACTTTGGTGTGTTCCTAGGAGTGGCTGGATGAGTTTATTATTCCATCTCCTTGATAAATCAAGTTGAAAGATCCTTTTTCATTCCATCTCAGAGAGGAGGTCCCAGGTAGTTCTATACCATCTGTAGGAGACTTAGTCTGGGGTCAAATCACCAAGTGTCCTTGTTCTGACTATTGAGTCATGAGTGATGCATGAGCAAGACACAGCAGGATTGGAAACTTCTAATGGTCTTTGCTGTCAAAAGGTGCTACTTTTAACTACCAAATGTTATTTTTAACATAAATAAATATCATAGTTCCAATTGATAGAAATACTTGTCAAGGAGAATATAGATGTACATTTTGCTAAGCTTGATGATTTTTCTTTAGTCCTCATCTTACCTGACCTATCAGTAGTGTCTGACAGTTATTATTACTCTCTTCTTAAAATATTTTTTGCACTTGACTTTGAGGACATTCCACTTGTCTGATTTCTTCCTATTGTGTAGGCTGTTCCTTTTCTATTTCCTTTATGGTTTCTTCTCATCTTCCCAAACGCTTGGCATATTTGTTAAAAATACTGGTTGGTGCCCAGTCCCTACCCCAAGAAATTCTCATTCCATTGGTCCAGATTGGAATCTATGTATTTTTTTCAAGACAGTTAAGATGATAAATTTTATCTTATGTGCATTTTACCACAATTACCAAAAAAAAAAATTTTTTTTTAAAGATCCTTAGGTGATTATTATAGTAGCCAGGACAGAAACTTCTGGCTTACCTGTTGACAAAACTTCAATTTATATTTCTAGCTTGTTCCTCCTCCATGAATGCCTGGATTATCTATCCAACTGACAGCCTAACATCTCTACTTAGATGTCTGATAAGCTTCTCAAACTTAGCTGAGCCAAAACCAAATTTCTGATTACCCATCTCACACCTGCTCCTCCTATAGCCCCTCACAGCATAAATCTTTGGAGTCTTTGTTAACGCTTTCCTTCCTCTCATATTCCAAACCTGAACCATCAGTAAATCTGATTGGCTACGTCTTCAAAATATATTCAGAACCTGACAATCCTTCACCACTTTTATTTAACCTGGCCAAGCCACCATCATCTCTCACTTGGATTATTGTAGTAGACTCCTAATTGGTCTCTCTGCCTCTTCCCTTGCCTATAAACAGACTTTGTAAAAGTTAAAACAGATAGCATTTTTCCTCTTTGTCCCATCCTTCGACTGGCTTCTCTTCTCAGAGCAAAATCCAAAATCCTTAGAATAGTGCACAAAATTCACATAATCAGCCCCTTAATCTTTACATCTCTCACCTTTTACCACATTCTGCCTACCCTGTGCTGCAGTTACCGTGGCCACCCTGCCTTGGTTAGCATGCTCCTATCTCAGGGCCTTTGTTCTTCCTGACCAAAGCCTGCAAGACTTCAAGTGGTTAGCTTGTGCAAGGTCACATACCCAGTAAGTGGCAGAGGTACATTAGAATCCCACCTCTGATTCTAAATCCAGTGTTTTTACTATTGTATTATGTGGCCTCTCTACTGTGAACAGTATTAATTCAGTCATTCAACAAGTGCTTTCTAGGTGCTGAGGTACAGCAGCCGACAAGACAGTCCTTAACTTTGTAGAGCTCACATTCTAACTGGAGGAGATAAAAAATAAATTTAAATATAGTGTGTTAGATGGTGTTAAGTGCTATGGGGAAAAACAAAGCAAGGCAAGAGAGATAGGAAACTCAGAGCAGGAGTTGTTGTCCTATTAATCTACTGGAGGTCAGGAAGACCTCACAATAAAGTGACATTTGAGCAGAGACCTGAGCAGTCAAGGAAGGGTGGGGATAAGCGATAGGCATAAAGCAGGGGAAAGGATTCAAGTCAGAGAGTAGTCAAAGAAGTTCACATTTCCTTTTGATTTAAGTTATTTGCAACATAACTATTAGCATACTGAAATATTTCTAAACTGTGGCTCACCTGTGTTTTGAATGTTGTTGGAAGTGGTACGAATGGATTACTCTTGCCCAGACATGCTTGTGACTAGGCAACTGGTAGGGGTTTAAGTTTGCTACCAAAACAAAGTCCCTCTGGCTTATAGAAGCATATACCTATCAAGCTGTTAAGAGTGTCGGCTCTAGAGTCAGAAAATCCCAGCCTGACTGTGGGTACTTTTTGTATATCCTAAGACAATTTACTGCTCTATCCTAAGGCCCACTCAAACTTGTAATGTGGGGATGATCACAGCAGTTCAGTTTTCAACCACTAGGCACCTATTCTTTGTTTTAATTTATTAGTCATATTAGTCATTAATTTTTTTCAATATCACCCTCAGATAAGGGTATTTACCTCATGGGAGTCATTGTGATAATGATATGAGATAAATGCTTATTATTATTATATTTGTCATCATTATGATAATCTAAATCAAGGGTTAGCAAACTATGGCCCATTGGTCAAACCTAGGCCCCCTTCCATCTTTATAACATGGAGATGTCCACAATGAATTCTGAGGTCAAGTTTCCAGAAACAAAAAGCTACATTTGGGTCCATGATGTTCAGGTAGTCAATGAAATCCATAAGTGTGTCCATTTTCTGGTTTATCCTTGCTCCCTAGTCTCATACCCTGGCATTAGCCTTCACTTTGCAATACTGGATTAAAGCAGGGGGCAGAGTGTGTTTCCAGAGAAGGCAGGAGAAGACGTTTTCTTTGTTAAGTTGGGTGGGGCTTAGGGTCAGATTTACTCTTTACAGCATCTGGGTCCTTACAAAAATTATTTGGGCCTTAGTTTTGATTTTGCCTCTTTAGAACCAGTAAGTGCTTTAGGAATTATAGTATTTTTTAAAAGTTAATTTGTTTTATTCGTATTTCTTTAACAAGTGGACACAGTTCTAAGCTTTCAAATAAATCTAAGCCCAAAGGAAATCAAACAGTGGTCACAAAATTATAGAGGTCAAAACCCCCAGAACACCAGAGGTTCATGTACTCCTTTCCATTGTCCTTTAGTGTGACTGGACTCTGATGGGAATTGGTGTCCTTGGGAATGCTGATAGTAACTTCGTAATGGTCTCATTCTACTTCAGAAACATGCAGCAGACTAAAAAATCATGACCTTGGAGTGGCTGGCTGGCTCAGTTCTTTGACTGTCCAACTCTTGATCTTGTCTCAGGCCGTGATCTCACAGTTCATGAGATTGGGCTCTGTGCTGACAGCGCAGAGCCTGCTTGGGATTCTCTCTCCCTCTCTCCCTGTTCCTTCCCTGATCATGTGAATGTGCACTCTTTCTCTCTCTCTCTCTCTCGATAAATAAACTTTAAAAAATGACCTCAGTGTTTTGAAAAGAGGAGCTTAAGATGTTTCTTAGTTAATATTTATTTATTAATAAATTTAATATTAATATTAAATATCCTCTTCTTTGGGAGAATATCAAATAAATGTATTTTCTTCTTATTTAGGATATGATTAGCCAAACACCTTTACCCTGCTTTATGAGTATCTTGTAATCTTTGTTTTACAGGAAAGATCTGACTTCTAGTCAATTGTTCATAGAGGATCAACCAGTAAAGGTGAGAGACAGAGGTTTACTAAGACTTCTCCTGCAGTGGGGGAAGTGAATGGGCTGTGCCTTTGCCTGGATCAGAGCAGAAACTAGGGCCAAACACCTGAGCTGCCTCATGAAGCCCAGGAATTGCTGAACAGCTGGGCCAGGGGAAGGTCTGGACAGTCTTCGGGGACCTTCGGCTTTCTCTGCTGAGGCAGTGCAAGGTGACTCCTCAGTCTTGAAGGACCCTGAGTGTGTCCCCTGCCAGGAGAGGCCTCCTTGTCTCCCACTTCCATAGTCTGTCCCTTCTCAAAACAGGGTCCTTACCCAACTTTATCCTAACTGAGGAAAATTCAGTTATCTGTTGGAAGGAGAAAGGAGGCGTAGAACAAAGATGTATTTTTGAAGGGGCAACCGTGGCCTGCACTGCGCCGCCTTGCGGGCTGTGTCACGGGTGCTGTGCCTCCCCTTCCTCCTTCTGGCTCCCTGCTCAGCCCCCTCAGCTGAGGCTGCCTCCCAGCCGAGCGTCTACCTCTTTCCTTTCAGAACCAGCCCTGGAGAAGGGGCCAGGTCAGGTCATTCATGCTGAGGTAGCAATGATCAGTATTAACTTGGAAGAGTATTTGCATTTCATCCAGGGAAAACCTCACTCACATCTAAGGGCAGTGGAGCTTTTTCTTCACCACAAAAATGACAGGCTACAAAGGCGACCGCTTATTGCAGCTAATCTCAAATATGAAATCTTATGCGAATATATGAACATAATTTAAAATAATTTTAAGAGGGGAAAAAGGCTGTCGCCATCTAAACTGGTTGATTCTAGCTTTTCTGAAAGCTAGAGATTTAGAGTCAAACACTAGCACAAAGGAGATAATCATCTCTTAGTCTTTCAGAAGATTTCAATCCCTTTTGGCTTTCCTCCAGGGATATCTGAACAGGACACTAAGCGGCTGAAAAGCCAAAGTTTTCAGCGTTTTGAAACTACAATCAGTCCTATGCATTACATTTTGAGAAAGACTACATTATGAAAACTTTCATACTCAGGGGAGCAGCTCGATGGCTCTGTGGGGTTTTTTCTTTATTTTTTGTGGGGGGGATGAAAGGTTTCACTTTAGTTAATGTTTTTGTTTTTGTTTTTAAAATGACGAAAAATAAAATGCTTCACTGGCACACAGCAAACTTTCCCATAAAACTCTCTTTGGCCGTGGACTAAGCACATACACGTAGTGCCGGGAGGGCTTTTTATGGCTTCCTTTTTTTTCCTTGAAAAGAAAAAAATGAGCATAGGATAAAAATAAAGCTACAACGTAAATTGTATTTTGGTCTCATCATTTGGACTTCTATTCTGCCTCTTAGTAATTGCTGCAGGGATTTGGTTTTGTCAAAAAGAAGTCAAATAACTGTATTACCTTCTTTTGCTCAGGGCTTCCAGAAGGGACAAACACGAGGACTTCTGTGAGCTGAGCTCCGCTGCTGTGTTGGTAAAGCGCATTTATAAACTTCTCTGATTTGGTCAGTACCTCCCAGGCTGCCTCCTATGAGCCACAGGACAGTCCTTCCGAAGACAAGGATATTGTCCAGTCTTAGCAGGCTCTTCATTACCTGATTTCTCGAGGAGCCGGGAGACCCTGGGTAGTTGTTAGCCTCAGCTCCAGTCTTTAAAACCAACAGGCCCAGGGGGTCCTGGGTGGCTCAGCTGTAAGCGTCTGACTTTGGCTCTGTCATGATCTCACGGCTTGCTCAGCCTAGGGCTCTGTGCTGACAGCTCAGAGCATGGAGCCTGCTTTGCATTCTGTGACTCCCTCTCTTCTCTTTTCTCCTCCCCCATCCCGCTCCTCCCCAAACTAAATAAATGTTAAAAACAAACAAACAAACAAACAAATAAACTCTAACAGGCCCAGCAACTCCTTCTCACACTAACACAGCAATCCATTCTGTTGACTGGGTCCATTGCAATCAGATGGGATCAGGAGGACGGGGTTTTTCTATTAGGGGTAATTGGCCCTTGATGTTGGGATTCAGGAAATAAGCAAAAGCTTTCTTAGAATTCTCAATTTCCTAATGTTAAGCAGGAGTGAAAGTCCCCCCTCCCTGAACCTCAACTTCCTACTCTAGAAAGAAAGGAAGATTATTGATTATTGTATAAAAAAGATGTTTATTTTCATGTAGTCACATACACTCCACATTGTGAATATAAACATTACATTTAAACTTCACTGGGATCAGGGAAAACTTTGTAATCATAAACATACCGGAGGGGAAAAAATCACACATGTCAATAGACTTCACTTTGTAAGAGTTTAATACTTCTCTATGACAAGAGAAACTTGTCATATAAATCGAAAGTAAAATGACAAACGGGAAGATATTTATAACCCATATCACAGGCAAGGATTAATACGCTTTACTGGTAAGGGGTTCTTACAGAGCAATAAGAAAAAAAATCCCTAATATCCTGTTGTAAAAGTGGGCAAATAAAGCAATCTTGAAAAACAAACTGAAGGATTTATGATATTAGATATTATTTAACTAACATTGTGATATTGGATCAATAATACAAAACCAGTCAACGAATGGAACAGAATGGAGAAACAGAATCACATATATATGGTCACTTAATTTGTCACAAAGTCACAAAAAATATCTGTGACTATTGTAAGACAGATGTTCTTTAATGTTGCTATATGAAATAAAATGCATCTGGACCCATACCTCATACTATACATAAAAATCAACCCCAAATGGATTACAGAACTAAACATGAAAGAGAAAATAATTAAACTCACAGAGGAAAACATAGAAAATACCTTCATGTTCTTGGAATGGGCAAAGATTATTTAAGCAATCACAAAAAAACAGTAACCATTAAAGAAAAAAATGATAAATTGACCATATTAAAGTGAAAAACTTCTATTTATCCAAAGATACTACTGATGGAACAGAAAGGGAAGGAGCAAAGATTTGAACAGTTACTTCACAACAGAATATATCTAAATGGCCAATAAACATAGGAAAAGGAACTCAATATCAGTCATCAGGAAAATTAACATTAAAACCCAGATGAGAGTGGGTGGCTCAGTCAGTTAAGCGTCTGACTTCAGCTTAGGTCATGATCTAACAGTTCGTGGGTTCGAGCCCCATGTCAGGCTCTGTGCTGACTGCTAGCTCAGAGCCTGGAGCCTGCTTCAGATCCTGTGACTCCTCTCTCTGACCCTCCCCTGCTCACGCTGTCTCTTTCTCTTTCTCAAAAATAAATAAAAACGTTAACAAAAACCCCACCCTGATGAGATAGTGCTACACACCCACCAGAATGGCTAAAATTAATAAGACTGATGATAGTAAATGTTGGCAAGGATGTGAAACAACTATAACTCTCATACATTGCTAATGGCATGTAAATTGGTATGACCGCTTTGGAAAACTATTTGACAATATCTATTAAAGCTAAATATATAAGTACACACAGCAATTCCACTCCTATGTAACTATCTAAGAGAAATGGGGACATATATTCTTCAAAGGACTTGTCATGGCAGCACTATTCATAATAGTATCAAATGGCAAAATTCCCAAATCCTCACAAAGGGTAAATAAATTGTTGTTTACTCACACAACAAATTCCATCAGTTAATAAGAAAAAAACAGGGGCGCCTGGGTGGCTCAGTCAGTTAAGCCTCTGACTTCGGCTCAGGTCAGATCTCACGTTCGTGGGTTCAAGCTCCACGTCAGGCTCTGTGCTGACAGCTAGCTCAGAGCCTGGAGCCTGCTTCCGGTTCTGTGTCTCCTTCTCTCTCTGACCCTCCCCCTCTCATGCTCTGTCTCTGTATCAAAAATAAATAAAACATTAAAAAAATAAAAAAAATAAGAAAAAAACAGTCTATAACTGTATGCAGCAATGTGAATGAATCTCCCAAACATATATTGTGGGAAAGGAGCCAGACATAAAATGGTATGTACCTTGTAATTCCATTTATATAAAGTACAAACACAGGTAAGATAATCTTTTTATTGTACTAGTGAGAGTGGAAATAACCCATTCTAAACGGTGTTTTGGTAAAATAGCAGAATGGATCAAGAGTCTTTAAAATATTCATTTCTGTTGACTTCCTAAACTTCATCCTAAGGAAAGAAATGTAGATGCCCATGTAGATTTACATTAAAAGATATCCATGCTAGAGTTCCTATAATAATAAAAAGTTGAAAACGGATAAATATCTATAATAGAGAAGTAATTAAACAAACTTTAGTATATTGACATTGATGAAATATTATGCAACCCCTAAAAATATGTTTTCGAAGAATATTTACTATTTTCCAATAGTCATGGTTTAATGTGCAGTAAAAGATGTAGAATAGAAAGCTTTTTATATAATGCGGTACACTCATACACACATATATATACATACATAAAAGGAGGAAGAAATAATACCATAAGGTCAATAATGGTCATTTATATGATGAGCATTTACATTTAATTCTTTAAAAATTTTTCCCTATTTGGGCCTTGGGCTACATTCCAAGATTCTGTCATATGCTTGAACCTATTACAAAACATGACTCAATACCTCTTTGTTGCGGAGGAGGATTACAGTAGGACCAAATGTTGATTTTAACTGAAGATTTTGTAGGAAAGATGGATGAGAGTTTTACACTGTGCAGTTCACAGTAATTCCAGTATTCTCTTCAGGTGTGTCTTCTGATGCTTAATTTTTTTGTATCAACTTGACTGGGCCACACGATACCCATATAGTTAATGTTACTTCTAGGTTTGTCTGTGAGGATGTTTCCAGAAGAGATTAGCATCTGAATCTGTAGATGTTGAGAAAGGCAGATTGCTGTCCCTGATGGGGGTAGGCTTCATGTCATCCGTTGAAGGTCTGAAGATAGCAAAAGGTGGAGGAAGGGAGAATTCATTTCTTTTGCCTGCCTGATTACTTGGGCTGGACATTGGTGTTCTCCTGTCCTCTGGAACTTAACTCCATTGGCTCTCTGGTGCTCAGGCCTTTGAAGTTGGACTAGAACTTATAAGATCAGTTCCTTTGGTTCTCAGGTCTTTGACTTGGACTGGATCTATATCACCAGCTTTCCTGAGTTTTCTGCTTGATTCTCAGTCTCTATAACCATGTGAGTCAAATCCTCATAGTAAATATCTTTATATAAACCCTGTTGGATAACATATAAATCACTTTGTATATATCCTATTGGTTATATATCTCTTTATGCATATGTCCTACTGATTCTGATTTTCTGGGTAACCCTGACTAATACATACTTCATCTCTCAATTCTCTCCAGCTAGAGACCAAACAAGGTTTATTACAGGTTTCCTCTTTGTTGTCTTTCCCTCGGTAGGACCCAGACAGGCTGGTTTCTGGCTTCCTCAATTCCAGAGCGTGACCTGCCCAGGCTTCCAGATCTCTCTCCCTTCCTTATCAGAAGAATCACTTTCCCAAATATGCATACAGCCATCACCCACTTGGCAAAAAAAAAAAAAAAAAATCTTGCCCATGTACAAGTTTTCTACAATAGGTTCATGTTACTTTCAGAATCAGATAATTCTGAATTACTCATAGGAACTCTGTAGGGAGAAATTTTTCTCTAGGCAGCTCCAGTATTAATGAAAACATGCAATCTACAAAATCAAGTCTAACTGGTTAAATTAACCTTAGGGCCAGAAATTCCTCAACCTAAGAAAACATGCATATCAGGTACAAATTTGTCTGATAATTTGAATAATCTGTGCAGCAGCTCCCCTTGGTGACAGAGATTGAAGAACTATTAGTATTAGGACTAGCCTTATATAACACGGCTCAGTAACCAGATGAAACAGTTAATTCTGGACCCAGAGAAAATAGCGGCATGAGCAAACATAAGAATTAGGTGGTCGAAACTCATTGCTGCTTAGTTTTTTTAGCAGTAGCATAATTATCTTCCTGAATCTCTAGTGTCCTAAGAGGCTTAAATGATTAATCTGGACCTTTCTCCTTTTTTAATATGTGAATTCAATGCTATAAATTTCCCTCTTAGCATTGTTTTCACTGCATCCCACAAATTTTAAGTTGTATTTTCATTTAGCTCAAAATATTTAAATTTTAAAAAATATCTTTATTTTATTTTGAGAGACAGAGACAGAGAGTGAGCAGAGGGGTGGGGGGTGGACAGAGAGAGAAGGAGACACAGAATCTGAAGCAGGCTTCAGGCTCTGAGCTGTCAGCACAGGGCCCGATGCAGGCCACTGATCCTAAGAATATGACCTGAGCCAAAGTCAGACGCTTAATTGACTGAGCCACCCAGGTGCCCCTAGTTTAAAATAGTTAAAATATTTTTGAGACTTATTCATTGGCAAACGTGTTATATAGAAATGTGTTAATTGCCAAATGTTTTGGGATTTCCACCTCTCTTTCTGATATTGATTTTCTAGTTTAATTCCATTATGGTTTAAGAGCATACTTCATATGATTTTTATTCCTCTAAATTTGTTGATGTGCTTTTTTTTTTTTTTTTTTGGAGAAAGTGCAAGCCAGAGGGTGAGTAGGGGAGGGAAAAGGGACAAGGGACAAGGGAGAGAGAATCTTAAGTAGGCTCCATGCCCAGTGCAGATGTCATGACTGTGACAGCGTGACCTGAGCCGAAATCAAGAGTCAGGCACTTAACTGACTGAGCCACCCAGGCATCCACCTATGAGGTGCATTTTATGGTAGTAAATGTAGTCTATCTTGGTGAACATCCCATGGAGGCTTAAGAAGACTGTGTATTCTGCTCTTATAGGATGAAGTATTCCATAAATGTCAATTAGCTCCAGTTGATTAATGGTGCTGCTCAGTTAAACTATATTCTTCCCAATTTTCTGCCTATTGGATATGTCACTTACTCACGGAGGGATTTTCAAATCTCCAACTATAGTAGTGGATTCATCTATTTTTCCGTCCAGTTCTATCAGTGTTGTTAGACACATACACATTTAGGATTAGTATGCTTTCTTTGAGAATTGACCCCTTTATGATTAATAATTTTACTTGATATTATTGATATTGCCATAATAATTTTCCATGTTCTGAAGTCAGCTGAAGTTAATATGGCTATTCCAGCTGTCTTTTGATTAGCATTCCCACACATTCCCACGGTGTATCTTTCTACAGCCCTTTTACTTTTAATCTGTATGTGTCTTTATGCATAATGTAGGCTTCTTATGGACAACATAAGGCTTTTTTGTCCATGCCTTCAGTTTCTGTCTTTTTGTTTTCTTTTAGTTTTTAATGTTTATGTATTTATTTTGAGAGAGAGAGTGTGTGCACATGCACACAGAGAGAAAGGGCAAAGAGAGAGTGAGAGAGAGAATCCCAAGCAGGCTCTCGGCTGTTGGGGGCTCGGTCTCATGAATCGAATCATGAGACCATGATCAGAGCTGAAATTAAAAGTCAAATGCTTAGAGGAGCCACCCAGGCACCTTGTAGTCTCTGTCTTTTAACTGATGTATTTTCATTCACATTTAAAATCATTTATATAATTGGATTAATAGCTACCATAGTTGTAATTGTTTTCTATTCATTGTAATTGTTCTTTGTTTCTTGTGTTTCCCTCTTTTTCTGTCCTATTTTTAATTGGGTATTATACTATTCCATTTTCTTAACATATTAACTATACCTTTTTAAAATTAAAAAACAAAAATGTTTCCCCTGAAGTTTGCTATAAACAATCAGAACTAATCCAAGTTTATTTTACTATTAAAAATTTTTTTAATGTATTTATTTTTGAGAGACAGAGAATGAGAGAGAGAGAGGGAGAGAGGTAGAAAAAGAGAGGGATACACAGAATCTGAAATGGACTCCAGGCTTTGAGCTGTCAACACAGAGCCCGATGCCGGGCTCAAACCCATGACTGTGACATCATGACCTGAGCCAAAGTTGGACACTTAATCAACTGAGCCACCTAGGCGCCCCTAAGTCTTATTTTAAAATAACATTGTGTTGCTCACTGGCAGGATGGGTGCCTTAGAACAGAGTATTCTCAGTTCTGCTCTCTTGTCTCTTATAATTTACTGTCATTTGTTTCTCTCATTCATAAGCTATAGTTACCCAATACATTATTGATATTGTTATTGTTTTAAACAAACAGCTGTCAGATTAATCAAGAATATAAAAAATGTAAGATTTTATTCTATCTTTGTTAGTTTCTTGCCTAACATCCTTCTCTCTTGCTCTCTCTTTTTTTATGCAGATTCAAGTTTCTGGCCTCTATAGTTTTCCTTCTCTGTGAAGAACTTCTAATATTTTTTTCAAGGGCCCATTGACTGGTGACAAAGTCCCTCACTTCTTTTTGTCTGAAAAAGCCTTTGTTTCTCCTTCACTTTTGGAGACAATGTTACAGGATACAATTTGGTGCTTCTTACATTTCAACACACTAATTATTTCATTCCATTCTCTTCTTGTTTGCATGGTATCTAAGGAGAAGTCTGATGTGATTCTTATCTTTGTTCCTCTGTAATTAAGGAGTTTCCCCTCCCACCTTGGCTTCCTTCAGGATTCTTCTCTTTTAAAGGCAATATCATATTTGTGTAAACAAAAATAATAAATCTTATATGATCAAGAAAGACAAAGCAAAATGAATGCCACAAATGACAACAGCAAACTAAAAAAACACTTGCAATGGTGGAAAAAAGGTTAATAGTCTTACTAAATAAAAAAGCTTACTTACAACATAAAGCTTAATGTTATGGAAGAAAAGTAGGCAAAGAAAATGAAAAGGAAACCCATTAAAGAGGAAATTAAAATGGACAATAAACATATGTAACAAAAACATCTTTGGTAACTGCAAATGAAATTAAGAAGGATATATATATTTTTTCAAGTTTATTCATTTTGAGAGAGAGAGAGTACATGAGTGGGGTAGCATGAGAGAGAGAAGGGGAGAGAATTCAAAGCATGGCCCATGCTGTCTGCACAGAGCCTGAAGTGGGGCTTGAACTTACCAACTCTAAGATCATGACCTCAGCTGAGATGGAGAGTTGGATGGTTAACCAACTGAGCAACTCAATTGCCCAGGAGATATATTTTTTAGTCTCTCAGATTAACAAAGATTTGAAAATGTTTGCTGCATATGAGAAAGGATACTATCATAATAAGTTGATGGTATGTATACGGTTCCAATTCTGGAAGGCAATTTGGCAAAATTTAGAAAATTCATTCAAAACATCCATTTCTTTTGACTCAGCAATTTCACTTCTAGAAATCTATTGTGAGGAACTAATTGGACATATAGACAAAGATGTATGTATAGAGATGTTTATCATGGAAGTGCTTATAATAGTGAAAAATGACAACACCTTGAATGTCCAAAAAGTGTTTGTTTTTTTAAGTTGATTTTAAAAAATAAAAAATGAGAGATGGGAGATGAGAGATAAGAGGGAAAAAATCAGTTTGAAATTGGCAAACAGGTCCATATCTTAAAGACTTGCCTTCCTAAGTGGCGATCCTTCATAGATAGAGAAAGGAAAGAGTAGAATGCAGTGTGACATCCTGTACATATGACACCCTCACATCTCTGAAGACCCAGAAGTTTGCACCCCCTGACGAGATGGGGCTTTCTTCCTTGGCTCCACAAACACACATAACTCCATCTTCAGGTTCTTTAAATAGCATTGGCCACTATTCCCTTTGATGGCTGGAAATGTAGCTCTTTCCCATCCCGTTGAGACAGTAGGGGAGTGTCTCCAGATTTATCAGTCTTGCCCTGAGAAAACTGGCAACAGCACAATGTTACTTCTCTGGGCCAGGAGATGAGGAAGGGAAATCAGAGTATAGTATATATTCGATAAATTCTTGGATGCGGCCAAGGCAGCCAGGATATGATGTCAGCATGCCTAGTCCATCCTGGCCCCATTGAGTGAAATGAACTACCTACAAATAGAGGGCCTGGAATTTTCCCATGTCACTTCTCATTTTGTATCAATTCTGCTACTCATGGCTGTCACGTTCTCAAATCCTCCCACTTTCCTTTGGCTCCAGACCTAGGCATCTGGTCTCAGATCAGGTGCCCTGGCTACGGAAACCTTTTTCAGGCAAGCTACTCCAGCCTGGCTGGACTACTTGGCCTCCTGGCATTCTCTCTCCATCCTTAACTAGGGTAACTAGGATATGCCACCTCCATGCTTCTCCCCAATCTTGGTGGGCCGTACACCCCATCCCAATCAAAGAATGTTAAGAGTTAGAAGGAATGACTTTTGTCATTGAGCTAAACTGATCTAATTTCAGGCAAAATGACTTGCTCAAGGTCACAGAGTTAATTCCAATGTGACATGACACCTGGCTACCAGGTTAGGTCTTTTTACTTTATTTTATTTAAAACAAAATTTTACTGGGGCCCCTGGGTGGCTCAGTAGGAAAGTGACTAACTTTGGCTCAGGTCATGATCTCACAGTTTGTGGATTGGAGCCCTGCATCGGGCTCTGCACTGCCAGCTTGGAGCCTAGAGTCTGCTTTGGAGTCTCTGCTTTCCCTTCTCTCTGCCCCTACCCTTTTTCTGTGGAAGATCTCTCTCTCTCAAAAAATAGACATTAAAAAAACCCAAAAAACCCTGCAAAATTTTGTTTTGTTTTCCCCCCAATTCCTAAGATCCCTAAGATCTCTAAGTGTACCTATGTGTGATTCAGCCTAAATGGAAATGGACCCCAGGTCTGGTCCTTGTCTTTGTTCCTCCTGTAAGAAGGAGGGAAATGTGCAATGTCTTTTTCAAAGTTCTGTGCTACATGACGGTTTGACCCTCCTTCTAGGAAGAATGAAGCAGGCCTGGTGGGGTCCCAGCCTGGAACTTGATGCCCAGGGTGGCCAGGAGCAGAGAGAGGCAGAATGAAAGAACAAAAACATTCCTGAAAGAATGCTCAGGGTCCAGCCAGCAGAAGCCCTATCTCTTTGTGAAGGGGAGGCAAAACCCAAGAGTCAAGGGGCAAATGAATATACGAAAACTCTTGGGTTGTTGAGGCTGGGGGTTGTGGAGAGGAGGGATTTGAAAGATGTAAAAAGGGAATTGGGAGGAATTAGGGTGTCTTTGGTGAAAAGGTGAATGAGGCCAGAGGATGAACTCCTTCATGGCTGCTGAATCAAGGTGTGGGGCAAGTTAACTTAATTAAAAGTTACAAAGGAGGAGATGTGGAAAACCACCTAGTTAAGAACCTTTCACCTGCAGTCAGAGAACAGCAAGACCTCACAACCCAACTGAGTATATCACAGAGTCCAATTTTGCAGACAGTTATTTCCAGGCTTTATAGTCCATGAAAAAGTTCCCCAGACTTCTTCTTTCCACTACTATCTCAGCTACATTGCCCTAGAGGGGTGTAGGCACAAGTTCTCCCATAATCTCTAAGGCCTTGTACATCTCACCATACTTTCTGACTCAACCATGGAAAATCTATAATTATTTTTCCTGAAAACAGATTCCCTAAATGTCTGTACCACTAGTGTTAAAGTTACTCTATTCAAACCCTTGGAATCATCCTTGACTTTCTCTCATTCAACAAATATTACTGAGTGCTTACTACTGTGTGAGGTTCTGGAATATCCAATAGTCAACAAAATAAACTGATATTTGCCTCATGGGACATAGAGTCAAGCACTCACCAAACCACACTGAATCTGTCTTTGTAATGATGGGGTCATATTAATTCTTTTCCTCTACCACCATTCCAGTTTAATATTCCAGCACCATGAACTTTTCCAGTAGCTTCCTGTCTCTCTATTTGCATTATTTCCTGCACTCTGATCTATCTTGTTCTCTATTCATTCCTAAATGTGAAAGAGCATCTTTAACACATGAGATTTACAAATATAAATTCCTGAGTCACAGCCCAGACCTACTGAACAAAAAGGGCGGTAGGCTCGCAAGAATCTAGATCATTTTTAAAGCTAACTCTAGGAGTCTGATGCACATCCAGATTTGAGAACCACTGCTTCATGTTGCTATCAAATGCAATTCCACTTGCTCAAAATTATTGAAGAAGTTTTCCTTGTCTACAGAATAAAGTAAGATATTAGCCTGGCATGCAGTATTGCAACCTGTCTATTCCAACTTTCTCTTATGAAAATTCTAGTCTGCCTTTAATAATATAACATTGAGAAAATCACTTAAATTGGCAGGTACAAGATCAAGGGACACAGTCTTTATTAGTTGTCCCATGCCACGAAAACTCTTCTGCAACTAGTTTTGTAAAAAACTTGAAGTCATAATATATTTATGTTCTTTGCTAAATACCATTGTGGTGATGAGTTTCATCCCCATTCTCTGTTCTTTTCCTCTGCTCTTTCCATTCCTTTCTGCTTCATGGTTCTCTTCCTGATTTTTCTCATTTAAATAGTCATACTCAAACTTGCTAAAGCAAACTAGTTCATTCTTAAATTGTTAATCATAAAGTAATACAGGTTTGTTATAAAAAGTTTAATTACATGGAAGAAAAATACAATAAAAAGAAAAAGTGCCCTCTCCCTTATACTCCAAGCCCACTCTTGGGAAGTCACCTCTATTAACAGTTTCATGATACAAAGCTCTCTAACTTTTCTCATATTCCCACTTTCCATAGGGATTTCGCACCTGCTCTCTGAATTTTTATGCTCTCAAACAGCTCTGTCTCTGTATTGGCTCAGATCAGGGCTTCTCCCTGACTTCAGCACCCATCCATGTCTTGCAAACCACCCAAGGACACTGAAAACGATTGCTTGCTTCTCACTACCTTCTTTCTGACTGCAAGAAAGAGATCAACTAGTAATGCACTATTGTTTTCCTGACTCCCTCTTGAAAAGTTTCTTCTCAAAAATTATTCTTTCTACTAACACCTATTTTGGGACCTCCTGGGGAGTGTAGGACCATGCCTTTCTGGGGTGCATTTTACCAACTGGGAGAGAAGGTGATTGACTACATGAGATGATTTTCCAAGTTCTAGAAGGATTTCCCATCACTCTTCCTCCCAAATATTTCTTCTGCTAGAAGTTGAAGTTTGGAATCCCTCCAATTTTTTAGTAGCAGTTTTTATTGAGATATAATTCATACATGATATATTAAAAGGGTGCAGTTTCATGGGTTTTAGTATATTTACAAACTTGCACAACCATGACTACAATAAATTTTAGAACACTTTATCACCCCAAAAGGAAACCAATACTCAATAGAAGCCACTCCTTATTTCCCCCCTACCCTCCCAGTCCTAGGTAACCACTGACTAACTGTCTGTCTTTGTGGATTTGCCTATTCTGGATATTTCACATAAATGTGAAATCAGACACTATGTATGGGTTTTTTTTTTGTTACTGGCTTCTTTCAGTTAGCAATGTTTTCAAGTTTCATTCATACTATAGCACGTACATGTTTAGTACTTAATTCTCTCTTACTTATGAAGAATAATTACTTCATTCTCTTTTATTGCTGAATGATATACCATTGTATAGATAGATCACATTTTCTCTCTCTATTCATCAGCTGATGGGTTTTGTCCACTTTCCACCTATTGTGAATAATGTTGCTATGGATGCTGCTATGAATACTCATGCACAAGCTTTTTAGGGACATGTTTTCATTTCTTTTGGGGTTCGTGCCAAGGAGTGGGATTGGTGGGTCATATGGTAAACTCAATGCTTAACATTTTGAGGAACTGCCAAACTGTTTGATAACATGGTTACACCACTTCACAGTCCCACTAGTATACAGTGTATGAGGGTTCAAATTCTCCACATCTTAGTCAACATTTGTTATTTTCCATTTTTTTAAACAGCCATCCTAGTGGGTGTGGAGCAGTATCTCATTGTGGTTCTGATGTACATTTCCTAATGACTAAGGTTGCTGAGCATCTCTTCATATGCTTATTGGCCATTTTAATATATTCTTCAGAGAAATGTCTATTCTATTCCTTGTCTGTTTTTAATTGTTTATTTTCAGTTTATTGGTTTATTTTGAAAGAGAGGGGTCAGAGGGGCAGTGAGAGCATCCTAAGCAGAGCCCGACATAGAACCTGATCCCATGAACCATGAGATCAGGTCCTGAGCCAAAACCAAGAATTGGACACTTACTGACTATGTGACCCAGGCACCCAGGGTTATTTGTTTTTTTTTATTGAGTTATAGGAGTTCTTTATATATTTTAGATACAAGTCACTTATCAGTATATGATTTACAAAGTTTTCTTCCATTCTGTCAGGTGTCTTTTTACTTCCTTAAGGGTGACCTCTGAAGTGTACCCTTTTCCAGTTTTGATATCTAATTTATCTATTTTTTCATTTTGTTCCCTGTGCTTTTGGTGTCATATGCAAGAAATCATTGACAAATCCAAGGTCAAGAAGATTTACACCTATTTTTTCTTTAAGAATTTTATAATTTAGCTCTTACATTTAGGTCTTTGATTCATTTGGGATTAATTCTTGTGTATGGGTTGAGGTCAGGGTCCAATATCATTCTTTTGCATGTGTCTGTCCAGCTATCTCAGTACCATTTGTTGAAGAGACTTTCTCCCCCATTGAATTGTCCTGGTACCCCTCTACCAATTTAAAAAGACAGAACACCATAAAGCTCTGTTTTTGTTTGTTGCTTGTTGTGTTTTTTGAGAGAGAGAGAGACAGAGACAAGAGAGAGCACGAGCTGGGGAGGGGCAGACGAGAGAGGGAGAGAGAGAATTCCAGACAGGCTCCATGCTGTCAGTGCAGAGCCCATCACGGGGATCCGTCTCACTAACCATAAGATTATGACCTGAGCTGAGATCAAGAGTTGGATGCTTAACTGACTGAACCACCCAGGTGCCCTTAAAATTCTATGTTTTCAAAGTTGGAAGGCACTTTATGAATGTGCACTGGTCAGGTTTTTAAGTAGCAGACAGGAGAATGCATTTTAGCTATTTAAGTTGGGGAGAAATTTATTAAATCATTGCTGGAAGGAAAAGAAGCAGAGGCTCTAGATCGGAGGTTCTCAAAATTGGCTGCACATTGGAATCGTCTGGGAGTTAATGGCCATATTATACCCCATTCCATAAATCAGACTGTCTGGGGGTAGACTCCAGGCATGAGTATTTTTTAAAAAATATCTCCTTCACTGATTCCACTACACAGCCAAGATCGAAATCATACTCTAGAGTGAGCTCTTAGGAGTCACATTAGGACAGCACTGCTGAATTTGCCTGGTGAGGGAGCTGTTGCCATCACATACTCCAGAACAATACCGCCTCTGCCATAATCTGCTAGCTGCTGCACCAATGACAATCTGCCTTTGTGGTCATTTGTGCTAGAAAAAATGGGCCCAGTGCCGAGGCTATTTCCTTGGGTAGCTCTTTCTGAACCAAAATCTCACATAAGTGCCGGTGGATGGTAGAACCTGTCACGTGTTTACACCTGGCAGCAAAGGAAAACCTCTTATTTGGATTTTTTCATGGGAAGCTGGGAGTCACAATGTGGAGAATTATTAAAATGCAGTAAGAGTGTTACAAGAAATTGGAGCAGCCAAGAAAGGTAAATGTCTGCTGTAGGGTCAGTTGGTTGATTACAAATGTGGACAAAGGTCAGAACCACCTGTGGTAACTTTGCAATAGTAAAGATTCCCAGGCCGTACCACTGGAAAAGCTGATTCAGTAGGTGAATATGGGTTTGGATCTGGCAGGTTTGGGACTTTTGATAATACGATTTTGAACATATGCCTCCCAATCAGAAGCCTTTCACTTCTGATCAGAGATAGGGCATAATCTGCATATAACTAGGGAAACAAAGGAGTGACGGACTCATACAGAAGTATACATGACCAGTAGAGGTTTTGCCTACAATTTTAATCCCAGGAATGCTGCTCAGAGGACAGCAGGAAAGGAGTCCAGACTAGTGAGTGTTAGGAATGTGGACTTTCCTGATTCTCTATGATAACCCTATCCATCCTTGGGAGAACTGTAGTTTGAAAAGTCATTTTCAATGTTGGAAGACATTTAAAATTTTTTTAAATGTTTATTTATTTTTGAGATAGAGAGATAGAGCGAGTGAGCATGAGTGGGGGAGAGCCAGAGAGAGAGGGAAACACAGAATCTGAAGCAGGTTCCAGGTTCTGAGCTGTCAGCACTGAGCCCAACACAGGGCTTGAACACACAAATCATGAGATCATGATCTGAGCTGAAGTCAGATGCTCAACCAACTGAGCCACACAAGCATCTCTGGAAGACATTTTTAATATCTGAAGGCAAATAAAAACAGTTTTCATGCTGAAAAGAACTGTAAGTAAAGCTAGTAAGATTTCCCAGGTTAGTGGGGATATGCAGAAAGAAATGATTTCTAAGTTGAATACGTGTAGAGGCTATCAGAATCTGTGCAGAGTATGTGTGGGAGATGTTTACATTTATCTAAATAAGGTGTGTGTTCAAAAAGGTTGGGTAATGCTGCCCTAAATCAACCTGTTCTTTCTTTTTGTGGAAGTGAAGGTGTGAATTCAAAGCAAAGCAAGAGGGGAGCCCTCTGATGGCCACATACTCCAATAGCTGCCCCTTGTGCCTAGCAAATGAAGTTCTTCCAAAGGATTATATATAATTTTAAAGTATTCCCTGGAGTCTTCAATGTACAACTTTTAAAATTTACTGGAGCCACCTTGCTAGAACCCAGATGACCATTGTCTCTTATTTAATGTGCTGTATATTCACCATGTCCTGGGTCAAGGCTACTTCAAATCACACCTTCCCGGAAAGCACATTGCTTTTTATCAACAGCTTGATTCATGACCCACAAAAATCCATAGCCCTCCATGACCCTTCTAAAAAGCCTGCCTTTCACACCGTGTCCTCTTCAGAGGGAATAAAACATCCTCATTTCTTCTATCAGTGCATTGGTTAGAAGCACTACCTGGACCAATGGTTTATTTGAGAGAGACCTGTGTTGAGGGGGAGAGACCCCACAGATAGAGAGCTGATCTCACAATGTGACCGAGAGCAATATGTAACAGCCTGTTCTCTGCAGGGGAAATGGGAATAGGAATTTGCACACAATCATGAAGGCAGCTTAGGGCTGGCAGACAGCATGTTCTGAGCCTTACTCGTTCTCATAGCCTCTCTCCATATGTTTTCATAACCTCATGACTGTTATGTCATGGGGGTTGGGGCAGGTAGGGAAGGGAAAATTGGCCAGAAGAATAAATCAGGTATTTAATTTGCTGGGAGAAAACCCCTAGCAATCTGATAGGTCCTGGCAAACATCTATTAAAACGAATCTTTTAAGAAAGAAAAATGAAGATACCTATGGTGTGGTGTTTCCTCTGTGGCTAATTGTGAGTCAGGCAGCTAGCAGGAAATCATAAATGAAAGGAACCCAAATAAAACAGAATCTCCTCTGTCATTCATGGCTGCTTTGCAAAGCTCACTTTATACCTTCCACATCAAGTGTTAATTGCAGAATTGGGGTGCAGGAAGGCTTTATTCTATACAGCCAAAACAGGAGTGGTGATGAATTAACTTCTAGCTGCCTGTGATTTTAATTTGAATGAGAACCTCCTGAAGCTGGGAGCCTGCCCCCGAAGTGGTACCGCCGGCTTACCACAGCAGTAGGACAAAGAAAAGGAGAAGCCAGGGCGGCTGGCAGACGGTTGCTCTGAGAGCTAGGAGGTTCAGGTGACCTGTGACAGATCCTATTCCCTCAGAAATGGAGCAAAGAAGCTACCACCTCTGGAATAAACTCACAATGGTGTTCTAGCACCTCTCAGGTTTGGAAATGCAAACATAGCATTATAGGAGACCCTGTGAAATGTCAGGAAGGATTGATGGGCAAAGACTGAAATGAATGCGAAGGCACATGGGGGTTGAGGTAGCAACACAGGCGTTTTCATACAGTGCAAAGGAGAGTGTTAGTTGTTAGTCTTTTGGGAGGGCACTTAAGCAGCTTTATGAAAACTTTAAATGTTCATTCCTTTAGACTCAGAAGTTCCACTTCTAGGATTTTCTTGAACAACTAAATAAAGATGTGTATGTAAGGATACTCCCTCCCCAGGATTTTTATGGTAGGAAAACTACCTAAGTAGAGAATATTTAAGTAAATTATAGTACATTCATAAACATTTTGCGTTTAACAGAAATGCAGAGTTCTTTGCTAGCTGTAGATGCACTAAGGTTATTCATAGAATAAATGTTCATACAGTAAATGAATGAATGAGTGAATGAAGTGAATGCTTTGTAGAGATATACTGAACAAAAAAAATCATCCAAACTCTCATTCCATAAATGGGGTGCTCAGAGCCAGCAACTAGAGACTTACATGATTAGAGACAGGTGCACACAGCTAGAATGGTAGAGCTAGGACTAGAACCCAGGGCTCCTGATCAGTGCAGTCAACACTGCAAAGGTCCCTCTTGACTTCACAAAATCAAGAGCAATCTGTGATTTCTCAGGTTCCTTCCATCTCCAGGAAGAAATGGTCCCCAAGTTGTGTAAGGGTTAGCTACTTAGGATACAATCACTATTAACAGGGCACTGTTTAAGGCTGTGATTTAACTGGGAGCTGCTAATAACCACAATATTTTATGCATGGCTGGTGCCCAGTAAATGTTTGGCCACTGGTAATGGGCATGGGGATGCTGTTTCCTCTGCCCTGGGAGAGATACGCTGAGGGTCTCCTAACCCGTGTTTATAGCTGAGGAAGCACAGATTTCTCTCTCCTCCTGAGGGACCTACCCCTGTGAAGTTGTGGAGCATATGGTTTTAGGCTCTTTTGGTGTTCTCTTCCAGTATTCCTCTTCTCCATCTCTGTTCTGCCTTTTCCCTCTCTTTCTCTTCTCATATTCACTAAAAACCTCCCAGGCATCTAGCCCATGTCTATCTTGAAGGGCCATAAATGGCATTAAATAAATCTATGGTTTCTAAACCAAATTGGATAGTGTTTTGTTGTGGATAATTTCAAATATACACAAAAGTAGCAATAATGCCCATGCCCCTATTACTTAGTCTTATCACTTGTCACAAAATTTTACCAATCTTGTTTCAGCTGTTCTCCCTCTCAACCTAATTTTTTTTTAGTATTTTTAAGCACATCCCAGACATCATATTATTTCATTCACAAATATTTTTAGAATACATTTCTGAGGAATAAATTTTTAAAACACAATTACTATGCCATTAGTTCACAAAAAATTACCAGTAATCTCTTAATATCATGTCATTCAATTCATGTTCAAGGCCCCCCCACTGCCTATATAGATATATATATACATATATATATGTATGCATGTATATATACATACAGTTTATTTATTTGGGAGAGAGAGAGAGAGAGAGAGAGAGAGAGAGAGAGAGAGAGAGAGAGAGAGGGAGTGGGGGGAGGGGTAGAAAATCCCAAGCAGGCTCCACGCTCAGTGCAGAGCTTGATGTGGGGATTGATCTCAGGACCATGAGATCATGATCTGAGCCAAAATCAAGAGTCAGCCGCTTAACTGACTGAGCCACCCGGGTGCACCAAAAAATGTATTTCTATAATTACTTTGATTGATTCTGAATCAAAACAAGGACTACACATTTGATTTGGTTGGTATATTTATGGTCTTAAGAATAAATCTATCTATTTATCCATCTATCATCTATCTATCTATCCTTGTTGAGGTAAAATTCACACAGCACAAAATTAAGTATTTTAAAGAGAACTACCTAGTGTCATTCAGTGCAGTTACAGTTTTGTGCAGCCACCTCCTTTCTCTAGTTCTAAACCATTTTTGTCACTCTGAAAGGAAACCCAGAAACCCATTAAGCAGTGGTTCTCTATTCCTACCTTCCATCAGCACCTGGCAACCATCAATCTGTATTCTGTCTGTAGAGATTTACCTGTTCTGGATACTTCATACAATGGAATCATACAATATGTGACCATACCATAATATTTTCAAGGTCCATCCACACTGTAGCATGCTTCAATACTTCATTCCTTTTAATGGGATAAATCATTCCATTGTATGTATATACCACAATTTGTTTATCCATTCATTTGTTGATGGGCACTTGGGCTGTTTTTGGCCATTGTGAATAGTGCTACTATGAACCTACCTGTGTATATATTTGCCTGAGTACCAGTTTTCAGTTCTTTTGGGTATAGAGCCAGAAGTGGAATTGCTAGGTCATATGATAAATTTATGCTTAACTTTTTGAGGAACTGCCAAGCTGTTTTCCACAGGGACTGCACCATTTTACATTCCTACCAGAAATGTACGAGGGTTCTAATTTTTCCACATCTTGCCAGCACTTACTATTTTTTACATTTTTTTTTCAATTGAATGTTTATTTTGAGAGAGAGAGGGAGAGAGAGAGAGAGAGAGAGAGTGCATGTGTACATGTAGGCTGGAAGGGTAGAGAGAGAGAGGGAGAGAGAGAATCCCAAGCAGGCTCCACACTTGGGTAAAGCCTAATGCAGAGCTTGATCCCATGAACCCATGAGATCATGACCTGAGCTGAAATCAAGAATTAGAGGCTTAACTGCCCCTCTACATTTTTTATTATAGACATACTAGTGGGTGTGAAGTATGTATCTCGTGGTGGTTTTGATTTGCATTTCCCTAATGACTAATGGTATTGAATATCTTGGACATTTGCTCATCTTTTTTTTGATAAATATTTATTCAAGTCCTTTGCCCCTTTTTAAAATGTGTTATCTTTTTGGGATTGTTGTATTTTAAATTAATCACCTAATAATTACCTTCCCCTGCCTTCCTCTTTTCATACTCTGGTTTGCTGAACAAACCAATTCATTTCTCCCATAGAGTTTCTTTCGTTCTGTATTTGGCTGTTTCTGCATGATGTAATTTAACTTGTTTCTCTATCCTCTTATTTCCTGTAAACAGATACTTTAGAACTAGAGGTTTGCTTAAATTTCTCTCTCTCTTTCTTTCTTTCTTTCGGTGGCGATACTTCATAGATGGTACTATATCATTCCTGATATATTACATTGAGAAGCTCATAATGCCTATTTTGTTCAGTTTTTAATGGCCCAAACTTGAAATTGAAGAACTCTAAGGTTCTTCAGGATTACTTAAAGGGCACAGCAAATGTTTAATTCAAATTTCATTAAAAGTGTACAATTGACTACTGCTTTTCTGATTTCCTCGGATTCAAGAGGAAGTCAAGTAAGTGAGCTCCAGCCCTCCACCTGCTTCAGCAAGAGTTACTCTGCCTTTTATATTTTGGGGTCCTAGATAAGATTTTGTTAGAAAAAGCATTACACTAATTAAAATAAAATAAAATAACCCCCTTCTAAATGTTAGGTGATTGTGCAACCCTTTCCAGAGATATTTATATCAGAGCTGAGGACTCTGAGAGTCAGAAAGGCCTTATAACTCATTGAAAAGAGTTCTTAATGCATGCAGTGGGCACGTATGTCCTTGTCTCATTTGAGTGAAAGTGGACTTTGAATAACAGCAACTCATACTTTAAAGAAGAGCTAAAGCTTTATCAGAGGACCACGGTCCAAAATGGAAGGTATGTGAGGTAGGAATTCCTGTGAACCTGCCGATCGTCTCTGGTGGTAGTACACAGAGATGCCCTTCAGGTGTCTTTTGCTGGAAATATCTCTAATTCTGGTCACAAGAAAAGATCCTCCATCTTTCTGACACAGAATATACACACGCTCTGTGATACCTTAAATCAATACCTGATTGTCCACTGGACTCTTTTTCTGGTATTCCATTAAAATTGAGCTTCTCTCTATAACAGAATGTTGAACACATCAAAGTGATGGATGATGCATCAGCCCCTCATCCCCAGGATTTTGGAGGCAAAGTCTTCAGTCTTCTTGTGGCTAAAAGAAGATTTATGGACCTTTGCCTCAATTCTACTTTAATCCTTAAGTGTCTGCTTTTTAATTGTCAAAGAGTTTTAAGGTCTGCCCTTCATGGAGCTAGGAACAGAACAACAACACACAGCTGGATCCCACTGCAGGTGGATCAAGGGAGCACTGAGCCCTCATGTCTCCTCTGGGATGAGAAGACTCAAGTTCTGATTATCATGCTCATCTGATCTGCAGTATTGTTTCTGAAATAGGATATTTTGCCAGTAGAATGAAGGCTTTAAAGTCTGTTGTGTTATCATTACTATGCATATCATCCTCTTCCTCCTCATCATGCCTATATTCCAATATAATGTTGGAAAAGAGGGATGGTTACTGCCTCTCTTGACCTTCTGAGGCTCAGAATAAAGGGCTTACAGAAGCAAAAGAAGAAAAAACAGCCAATCTAAGGCTCAGATCAGCTGTTGGCCCCACAAACTCCAAATTTACTGCAGAAATTCAATCACCTTTCTGATTGTCCAGACAGAATTCTCATGAATTTTCCATGAGAAAATTTTGGTTAAATTTACCAGCTTTTATTCAAACTGATAAATAGAGATATGTATAATAAAAGTGAAGTTTTAGGGTCACCTGGGTGGTTCAGTCAGTTAAGTGTCCGACTCTTGATTTGGGCTCAGGTCATGATCTTGCAGTTTGTGAGATTGAGCCCTGCATCTAGCTCTGCACTGACAGCATGGCGCCTGGTTGGGATTCTCTCTCTCCTTCTTTCCCTCTGTCCCTCCCTTACTTGGATTTGTTCATGTAGTTTCTCTCTACCTCTCCCTCTCTGTAAAAATAAATAAACAAACATTTTTTAAAGTGAATTTTTAGACACAAATGTCAAGGTTTATCAGTTCCCAAGCCCTTTCCCCAAGTCTTTCCCCAATTAATAGGTTTCAGAGTGATGATTACAAGCCATAGGCAGAGATAGTGTTGGGAGGAGGCTTGGCTCCAGGCATGCACAGAATATGAAGCTGCATAAAACACCTTCCCAGGGGGGTGTTCATGAGACTATGTTCCTTGTGATACAGAAATCATACTTTGTACGAGTTTAGATATAAGATGTTCATAAGATGAACAACTGGAGAGAAAATGAATGCTCATCAGTGGAAAGACAGGGAGATATAACTGGATTTTGAAACTTTAAGAAGGATGCTGCATAAAATTGATTGATGTGGGAAGATGTTCAGGATAAATTAGTAGAAAAATAAGGTGGGGGAAATTTTACATATTTATAATTTTCTTTTTGGTTTTGGATATTTTTAGTCTTGAACGAACTATGTGTGCTTTATTTGGAAGGAGAAGGGAGGTTCTATTCTAAGCCTTTTAGTCTATTTGCATGGGTTGGCTTATCAGGCTAGCTCACTATGGAAGGCACAGACATCTTGAACCAATGGAAATGAGGCAGGGAATGACAACATTTCAACTTGGAAAGAAGAGGGTAGGGACAATCCTGAATCACACTGGAGCAGCAACAGGACTGCCTGAGACAATGGAGGAGGTAGAAGATGGGCAAATGAATGGAGTAAATGAATTCAAGCCTTGATTTGATGTACCAAACTCCAAGCTTTGAGCCCTTCACAGTGTGGTATAAGTACCGCCAACGTGAGGCTGAGTGCAGTCATGTCAGGGCCTGGGCCATGGCTGACATAAAGTGGGACAGGGGTGATCTTGTGATGTTTCTGTCCTCTATCTTTGTACTTTAACTTTTGCGTACCTGGTTCTGGGTAGGGAGACCTGATGGTTCTCTCCTGCATATATCTAAGTCTGGGAGTGAGGTTTCAAACACCAGCTACACACACACACACACACACACACACACACACACACAGTGAGTTAAATAGTGATGATGGGGAAACCACGCACGTGGATCTTCTTTTCAAGTGGCGGACACCACTCTAAATCCACTGCCCCAGGTAGAAATGCAGGTTAGGATTCGGAACCCAACATCAAAGATGGGGTGCTTTGTTTCAGCAGGTTAAAAAGCAACTCATGGTATCACTGCAAATATATCTCAAAGGTGTGGGCAACTTCAAAGGGATTCATTAAGAGATCTCCCCTATTAAAGTTCCTGGAAATTTACTAAAGGGCACAAAGGTGCTCTTATTAAAAGCTAAAAGCAGGCCTAGGAGGCATTTTAATAAAGACCTCCAATTAGCTACGTGGACCAGGAAAGCTGAGTTGAAGGCCTGGAACAGAAAGCAATTTGTTGTGATGAGTCTCTTAGGGGAAAGTTCCTAATCTTTCTCACCTCAGTTTTTTCTTCTTTAAAACCCAGACTTACAGGGACATTGAGAGGATTAAATAATGTTTGTGAATGAACTCATTAATGTTAATTCCTTTATAGGTAAAACAAAGTGCTCAACATTATCATCTGAGCCAATATCTGTGAAACCTGCTTTGGAAAGATTCTAGGATCTTCCCAAGTGAACCATGCCTGAACGACAAGCAACAGAAGAGGAAGGTTAAACTCAACCCACTCGTTGAGGTTCAGAAAGAACACAATGGTGGAATGTTGAAGGAAGGAGGCTGTTGGAAGGTCAGGATTTGAATGAGAATGGAAAGAAGTATTGTCTCATTCCCCTAATGTTCAAATGATCTCACTTGGTCTTAGAAGTGAAACCTACAGGGTCTGGTAAAATTCTGAAGCTTTCCTAAAGGTTGCTCAAAAAAATAAGAAAACAGGGGAGAGCCATTGTCGGACAGACAAAGTGACACGCGCACACTGCCATGTGGATCCATCGAGCTTTCAGTCCAGAGGCCAGTTCAGCCAAACATTTTGCTCATGCTTTTGAAAACTCAGTGGTGAGTACATAAAAATGTCTGCAGCCCAGATGAGGTTGTTAAATTCTTTCTTAAGAACAAGACAGAAAGGAGAAGTGATTTACTAGAGTGTGTTGCTGGGTTTGTTTTTTATTTTTATTTTTGCTCTTCTAATCCCCAAGCCCACGGCAGCCCGTCTAGTTGAATCTTGATTTGTTTTTGTCTCATATGAATGTGAACATCCATCCTCCCAGCAGAAATGGTAAATAGCTGTACACATCTAGGTCACGAAGTGGTCATAAATAACAATCATTTATGGGGCTGGTGGGAGGGCAACCTTTGGGCTTAGAGAACTGCCTGCAGCAACATTGTTCTATGAAGTTTCCTGTAACTAAAAGAGCAAAAGCATTGAATCTTGGCGTTACTGTTTAAAATTATTATTTTAAAGTAATACATGCACACAGTACAAAAAGAAATTGATATGTCACAGAGTGGTGGTATTAAACGAAAAGGCTCTATGCCTGCCACCGTGGTAACCACTTAAAAATGATCAGTTTCAGGCTACACAAATCATACGTGAACGCTTTCTTGCAAAAATTTCAAACCATGCAGACAAAGCTAGAGTCCTTCTTGACGGTCATTCGAATTACATTCCCCCTCCTCAGAGGTAACCACCATTGTTAACAGTAGTGGGTTTCCTCCCAGATCTTGACAATCTTCACAGGTGGGCTTGTCTTGGTTCTTATTTTACACAAATGGTATACTGCATTTATAATCCAACAACGTGCTTTTTAAAAAAATGTTTACTTATTTATTTTAAGAGAAAGAGAATGCACATGTGCAAGTGTGGAAGGGGCAGAGAAAGAGAGAATCCCAAGCAAGCTCCATGACATTAGCATAGAGCCCAACACAGGGCCAGGTCCCACAAACCATGAAATCATGACCTGAGTCAAAAATCAAGACTGGGGAGATTGTGACCTGAGCTGAGATCAAGCGTTGGACACTTAACTGACTGAGCCACCCGGGCGCCCCACTTTTTTTTAATTAATAATACCTCTTGGAAGGGCACCTGGGTGGCTCATCGGTTAAGCATCTGACTTCGGTCATGACCTCGCAGTTTGTGAGTTTAAGCCCCACATCAGGCTCTGTGTTTTCAGCACAGAGCCTGCTTTGGATCCTCTGTCTCCTTTCTGTCCCTCCCCCACTTGTTCTTTCTCTCTCTCTTTCTCTCTCAAAATAAATAAATAAAACTTAAATAATATATCTTGGATATCTTTCCATGTCAGTGCATACTATATTTATTTCACCTCTTTAGGCTGTTGTCCAATAGGACTGGGCCATAATTTACTTCTTTAGTTATTTCCAATTTTTTACTATTAATAACAGAGCTGCACTGAACGTCATTGGCCCTACTTCCTGGACACATGTGGAAGTATTTCTCTAGAATAGATAGGAAATATCCATTTTTAGCCTTTTCTATTTTTAGCCCTTCTGTTTGTCATGATCAAAATAAGATGCTAATCATTTGTTTCTTGATTTTCCAAATTTAAATCTTATTGATTGACTCCTTACTATGAAAGATGGAAATTTAGCTCACGTATATGACCTTTCACCTCCCTTACATTACTAGGTTTTGCATTTTTATTATTGTCTTTTCTATTGATTATTTTTACAACTTTATAAAATAGACCTAAACATCTAGTTTTCATAACATAAACTTTAGACAATATTCTTTGATTCTATGCCATGAACAATGAGGACATTAGCCCTCTGTTTCATCCCCCTTTCCTCTCCTCCTAACCTCTGTCAGTTACAGTATTACTTTTACTCTGTCAGCACAGAGCCTGCCATGGAGCTTGAACTCACAAGCCATGAGATCATGACTTGAGTCAAAGTCAGAGGCTTAACTAACTGAGCCATCCAGGTGCCCCTCTTTGAAGGCAGTTCCAACATATGGGTAAACAAAACAACTCTTAGTTTCCCAATTAGCCAGAGACAGGTGAGAGTAGTCATAAGCCTTTCCATAAAACCAAACCCTTCCACTGCCAAGTTTTGCACTTTTATTATTGTCTTTTCTATTGATTATTTTTAGAATTTTAAAGAATAGACCTAAACTCCTAGTTTTCATAACATAGACGTTGTTACATGAAGTCTGTTACAAGGCACCTAGTCTAAAAACTTGATCTCTACATCCTTATCTGTCAGTCCTGGATAAGAAGGGAGGGACTGAAGAAAGACTCCAAGGTCCATGGCAGGCTTTCAATGGCTAGCCATTTTTTAGTGCTGCTTCCCCAGCAAAGTGACACTGCCGATCGTGCAGGATAAGTCAGGATAATATAACGGGTAAGAATCTGGGACCCAGGGATGCTGACACTATGTGATTCACTATAGCTATGTGATTTTTTTTTTTTTTTTACTACTTCATTCCTTAGGCTTCAGGTTGGTCATCTATAAAGTGAAGGTAATAATAGTGTTCATCTTATGGGGGTGTTATGACAATGTAATGCAATAATACAACAAAGTACTTGGTGCCAGCACATAGTAAGAATCCAATAAATGTTAGCTATTTTTATAATGAACTTTGGATTTTGAATATACAGTTCTCTATGGGAAATTCCAGAGGAAGGAAGGCATGTGGTCCCCACCCTCACACAGATCCTAGTCTAAGGAATGGCCAATATTTTCACTCTGTGGTCCTTCATATATGGCAAGAGTTTAATGGATATCTGTTGGTTAAATAATTGAATAACCTTTGGTTTCAAAAGCAGACATGGCTTCTCCTTTCAGGGAATTCATAGTCAAACAGAAATAAGACACATACTATGTAAACAAATACTGAGTACCTATAATCCCAGTCCACTCATATGGTAATTCATTCAACCACTATTTGTTACTAATTGACTAGAGAACAAATTATATTAGATCATTTAACAAGATGTACGGGACGCCTGGGTGGCTCAGTCAGTTGAGCATCCAACTTTGGCTCCGGTCATGATCTCAAAGTTTGTGGGTTCGAGCCCCGTGTCAGGCTCTGTGCTGACAGCTAGCTCAGAGCTTGGAGCCTGTCTTCAGATTCTGTGTCTCCCTCTTTCCCTGATCCTCCCCTGCTCATGCTGTCTCTCTCTCTCTCTCTCTCTCTCTCTCTCTCTCTCTCAAAAATAAATAAAAACTTAAAAAAAATTAAAAATAACCCATAAGATATAGTCCCTGCCTTCAAGGTGTTTAAAGTCTAGTATATAAGACTTAAATACAGAGCTAAATACATTAGGGTGAGTGTGTTACTGACCAATCAGCGCAAGGGAATTTTTTAAAATGCATTATTCACATATTCAAGTCCTCTTTCCCTTCCCTGGTCCACCTTCCATCTCTCCTGATGCGTCTATAGCAACGTTTCTTTCTGAATTCATAAAAAAAATCATGTGGACTGTGTCTGGAAAAATGGAGATAGGTGCATAGCTCCCTATCTTCCTGAATAAATCCATGGATTTAATCTCCTTGCAATGAACTTCCCAGAGAGTACACATTTTTCCACTTATTTCCTAACCCTAGCCACTCTTTGACTTCTTTTTCTGTGACAGAAAAACCCTTTCCTCCATTAGTCATCTTATAAATACATACCTATGGGGAAGTTTAACCTTTGGGGGGAGGGGAATCTTTCACTTGCAAATTCCACTTTACCTCCAACTCTGCATATTCTGGAGGTAGAGACTGGTGTGGAGATAAAAAACCTTTGAAGATAAACAAACGTGAGTCCAAATCTCAGCTCAAGTTTTTACTAGATGCGTGACCTTCGGCAAGTTAACTTAAGCTCTCTGAGTCTCAGTTTCCTCCCACATAAAATGAAAATCATAGTGCTGTGTCAGAGACTGCTAGTTCTTTCCTTAAATCCAGCCTATCTTTTACCATAGGAATAGAATTTTTAGCTGGTCACAAGGTTGCCTAGAATAGAACAAGCCTTTCTTGGCCACGTGAATAAATTCTGGTTAAAGGGATGTAGGTGGAAGCAATGGTGTGCTGGTAAAGGCTTAACTGTCTCTACACACACACACACACACACACACACACACACACACACACACACTATGTACATATATGCACCTAAGTTTATTAAAATGTTACTGATATCAAAAATATACAATTTACAATTAATAAAATACATAGTACTCTACTATAAGTTCCATACAGCCAACTGGATCTTACAGAATACTTTGGTTCATTGTTGCTAAACTCCTTTATCTGTATGCAACTTATGATTACAGCTCAACCATGATTTGACAAATGGAGTTCCATTCCAATTCCCTAACTCTTTTCCCAATAAATTTCTTTGCCATTAAATCTGAAATGTGATCTACTACTAAACTATTTTTCATCCTCATATAAATTATATCATTAAACTGAAATCTCTTTCAGCTTTAGCACTACATGTGTCGGAACTTCACTCATTTATCGATGAGGTGAGTGACTTCTATGCTGAACTGGATAATAGTTTTCTAATGCTGGAAGAATATTGCCTTAATGTTTTGTGCTATTCATATCATAGTGACCACAGACAATCCAGACTTTTAAGTTTCATCTGCATTTTTAACATTTTCTCCCTCACTTTCCTGAGTTTAGACAAAGAACAAAATAATAAATCAAACCCTGACTTGTAGCATTTGCTGATTTCCATAGTGTAAATATTCTCATCATGGCTGAGTTCAAACTACCAGCAGGAGGTCACTGAACACAGAGTAGGGAAGAAATAAGCAGTATTTTCTCCATATGAAAGTAATAAATATAATTTCACATGTTATGGTCATTTGGAATTCTCTGACTTGTCTATATTTTCTTACCATTCTTACCATTGTATTCTCCCTCTCAGTTGTGAGAATTTTCTGTATGTTATGAGTCACGCGTATCATCTATCACTAGAAGTTAAGCAACACGAATACAGGTATTCAGACAAATAACAAAATAATAAATCAAACCCTGACTTGTAGCATTTGCTGAATGTTTTATTTAGCATTGCCTCTGGTAACACCCATCCTATAAAAGGTGTTCAAACAAATATTTGTTAAATAAATAAATTTGTTAAGTGAATGTTGCAAATATTTCCCTGAACCATAATTTGTCTTATTTTATTTATGTTTATGCTTTTTGCCATACAGAAATGTTAAATTGTATGTTGTTTAATATACCTACCTTTTCATTTATTGCATCTGAGTTTTCTGTCCTATTTAAGAATGCCTCTCTCAACCCAAGGTTGATTATTCTAAATTTTTCTGAAAGTTTTATTTTTTTGTTGTTACATTTAAATCTGGAATCCATCTGGAATATATTTTTATATATGACATGCATTTCTTCCAGATGGCTAACCCATTGTGCCACTTCTGTAAATAAATTATTTTTCTCTGCTAAACTGAAATTCTACCTTTGTGGTACGTCAGTTTTCATGTGTGCTGGACTCTATTTCTGATTCTCCAATCTGTTCCAGTATTGAGTTGCCTACTTTTGGACCTGATGATACTCTTTTGATACACTGACTTAGTAATGAAAATATAATAATAGAGCACAACTATAGTATTTACTATATCTTATTCTAAGCAATTCGGATTTAATCTTCACAAAACCCCTATGAGGTAGGTACTGTTAGTATCTTCATTTTACTGAGGATGAACTTAAGTGGCAGAGAGGTTAAAAAAACATGCTCCGCAGCACAGCACCAGTAAGTAGCAGAGCCTGCATCGGACCGGCTCCAGAGCCCGCGTTCTTTTGTTTTTTTTTAATGTTTATTTATTTTTAAGATAGAGACAGACAGAGAGTGAGTGGGGGAGGGGCAAAGAGAGAGAGGGAGACACAGAGTCGGTAGCAGGCTCCAGTCTCTGAGCTGTCAGCACTGAACCCGATGTAGGGCTCAAACTCATGAACCTTGAGATCAAGACCTGAGCTGAAGTCAGACGCTTAACCTACTGAGCCCCCCAGGCGCCCCAGAGCCCAGTCTCCTAACCATTAGGTCAAACTACCTTTGTGTAGAGCATGTAACCTTTCACTATTCCATTAAAGAATAATTTTCTTTGCTATTCCAGAAATTTATTCTTTCAAAGACTTCTTTGAAATAATTTTTCTGAGTTTCCAATCAAAAACAAAACCTCTCTATTGCGATTCTAATTAAAATTGTATTAACTTTATACATTAATTCTGGGAGGCATATGTTTTATGAATTAAGTCTTCCCACTTACGAACATGATCGTTTCTGTACATTCAGGTCTCATTTCATTTATTCTTTATTAAAATTTTGTAGTTTCCCTTATACAGGTCCTGTACTTTGTGAAATTTTATCCCAGCACTTCATAACTTTTGTCATTGTTGTGAATGAAAATTTCCCCCAGTGTTAAAATTATAGAGAAAAACCTATTGTTTTTTGTTTGCATGTGTTGTATGTGGTTGTACATATATAAAGTATTCAGTCACCTTATCAAATTCTCTTATTAATTCTACAGGGCTTTTTTGATCACTTGAGTTTTCTAGGGAGCACAGTTACATTACTTGTAAGTTGAGATAATATTCTTTCTTCCTCCTTTCCTCTCTTCCTTCCTCCCTCCCTCTTTCCTTCCCTCTCTCCCTCTTTTCCCTAATCTACTTTTTGGTTACTTAGTTGTAAAATTAATGTAGGAAAGGCAAGATAAATGCTTGATTCTTTCTCTTTTATTTACTAGCTTTTAGGATAATGAATTACTTTCCTATAATTCTCTGAAAGTGATCAGTTTTCTTTTCCTAGTTTTTTATTATTTTATTTTTTAAATTAAATTAAATTTATTTTTAATAATAGTTTATTGTCAAATTGGTTTCCATATAACACCCAGTGCTTCTCCCCATAATTTTTCTAGTTTTTTAAATGCAAAAATATATACATAACATGAAATTTACCATTAGTGACATTTAGAACATATGACAATGCTGTGCAACCATTGCCTTAATCTAGTTCCAGAATATCTTCATCACTTCAAAAAGAAACTCCCTACTCATTACGTACTCACCCCTCCTTCCTCCCTTCCCCCCAGCCCCTGGCAACTACCCAATCACTCTCTGTCTCTATGGATTTACCACTTCTGGATGTTTTGTATACATGGAATCATATAAGGTATGGCCTTCATGTCTGGCTTCATCAATTAGTTTTTAAAATGTTAAGAATTAATGGATTTAAACATATTTGATAGGTTTCAATCAACTACAATTATTATACTTTTGAAGCTCAAAGTTTCCTCTTTGGTCTGGATGAGCCTCTTCTGGTAGGCTTCTGGGTTCTTTTGACACATTCATACTATTCTCTGCTTATTATTACATGACATTCTAGGCTTTTTTTTTTTTGTACATGTCTTGTGGCAGACTTGGAATTGGCTATTTCTCTAAGAAACAGAGATTTTTTTAATAGAGAAATGGTATTTTAAGACCACATTTTGGGTACTAGTTTAGCTTATTGCTATTGGGTTTGTTACTGTCTCTAGGCTTTTTTAGTGGATGAAGTTAGGTAGCATATATATCTAAACCTATATTTATATTTTCAAATGTAAACTATCTCATGAGTTCATATTGATATTTCTAATTCAATTCAGTCTAAAGGTTTTTACTCTATATATGTCCTTTCTTTCATACTATGAATCTTGGGTCTCAAGTAAAAAAGGGCTGACACAATTAGAATATCCCATAATTCCTCATTTATTTCATTCTATTCTACAATACTATTTTCTGAGAATAATTAGAATTATTTGTATTTTAAAAAGAATTTAACATTTATTCATTTTTGAGAGACAGAGTGTGAGCAAGAAAGGGGCAAAGAGAGAAAGAGGCACAAAATCTGAAGCAGGCTCCAGGCTCTGACCTGTGAGCACAGAGCCCCACATGGGGCTGGAACCCATGAACTGAGAGATCATGACCAAAGTTGAATGCCTAACCAACTGAGCCACCCAGGCACCCCTAATTAGAATTACTTTTTACATTATGCTCTCCCTATTTCCCCTCATCTTTTTTTTTTTTTTATAATTGTACTATATCTGTATTGCTTGAGCACATAGTTTACCTCCTAAACTCTTTTCCTTTTAACTCTTGTTTAGTCTTGGTCTACAGGTTATCATATATTCTATATTTAATGTGCATCAAGAGTCCCATGTCAATGTCTCTCTAGTCTTTTGATTCGAGTTCATTCTCTAGTAGATTCCTGAGGAAAAACTCATGGGTCCAGTATTCTCTGAATTACTGCATTTTGATAATAATTGTTTATTTGTGCCCTTTATACTTGAAAGTCAATGTTTCTGGATATAAAATCCTTGGCTCACATTTTCTTTTTTTGAGTATCTTGTTTTACTTCCCTTCTTCTGTTATGTGGTATTGCTGTTAAAAACTTTGATGCTCACCTAATTTTCTTAGCCTTACACCTCATTCTCTGGTTTTGCTTAGATGACCAAAACCCTGACTAGTTCCGGCAGTGTTTCCTCAGTGTGAAGCCCTGCCCTGCAAGTAGGTTGTTGGGGGCGGAGAGCTGGGCCAGGCGCTCCAGCCTCTCAAGGGGCCCTTTACACTCGCCTTCTATTCGGTTGGGTCAAACTCCTCAGTTTTACCTGCTCCTCCCTAATTGTCCTTCCATCCTTTCGAGTAAATGCCTGTTGGCCATTTGGAGGTCTTCTGTTTTCATATCTATCAGATGCTATATTGCTTCTCTCTGCTTTCTCCTATGTAGAGGTCTGTGATACCATGCAGGTCTCTGGCTCCTGACAGTTTGTCCTCACTTGCTTGTATTCTGGGACTTGTGTGGATACCCTGTCAACTAGTTTCACTATAAGTGTTATCCAGGCATGGGCTTTGGATTCTGCTATCCATTGCTCTGTTTTTAAATAGGGAATCAGAGAGATTAAAGAATGACACTGCCAACACCATCCTCATTGGAAAGAAATCTTTCTCTCTCTTATTCACCTCCACTCAATTATTAGTTGCTATTTCGAATCCTTTTGGAGCTGGAATGTGCCCAGAGGAAAGATGGGTAGAAAGTTCATTTTTGATAGATACTGTTATAAGCTGTCTTCACATCTCTTAGGCCTTTTATTGTTCTCTCTCTCTCTCTCTCTCTTTCCCTTTTCTCTCATGCCCACTCGTATCATTTTTTCCCCCAGAGTTTTCCCGCTGGGTCCTTCTGACAGGAAATCTAGTGATGTGGGCAATGAGTTCTATGCGTCCTCTCTCAGCTGGACTCCACTTTGCCCATTACCACTGTATAAACTCTCTCTGTTGGATTCTCATAGTTCTCTCACATTGTGCTCTTGGCAAGAATCAAAAGAGCCGATTCTTTCTCTCTCTCCAGGCTTATGTCTGGTCTAAGGGAAGGAAGTCCTGTCCTCTGTCCCAACAAACACTGCAGGACAGATCAGTCCCCATGTTCTGCCACTGGAATAGCCAATCTCTTGCCCAGGATAATTCTTAGATGGGACTAAGATCCCAGACAATTGTGCTCTGGACCCCCACTCCCACTCCTCAACAATGTCAGGAAACACAAATCAAGCTTTCTGGGTTGTCCAGTTGAAATCTCTAGCATTAGAGTTGGGTTAGGAGGTAACAGCCCCCTCTCCTCTGGTGGAGGAGAGTAGAAGTGACAGCTCTTATTTCCAAAGAAAGCCTCCCGACAAATTTCTCTTTAATTTCCAACTTTTTATCCTTTTGTGGCTTCAAGGTGGGTGAGAGCTTCAAAAATTGTGTAATAAATTACTACTTTTTGTCTTTACAAATTCTGCATGTGCTTTGGTCCTTCCTTTGGGCTACAGTCATGCAGAGTCTGATGCATCTTGCAGCTTCAGCTGAAACTTCAACTTGAAGGTAGTGTTATGTTTTAATTAGAAAACATCCTTTTCCTCTGTATTCTCAAATCATAGCTATGAAGTACAATTTATTATTCACTCATAGTATTTTCTCATGTCTTCTTTTTTATTCTAAATCTTATGGTTCTCGGGTCTCTATTCTATATTTGCCCCTTAATTAGGTTTAAGAGAGATGTACCCATTTTATTGGTCCTTATTAAACTTTCGGGACTTATTAAGAATTCCATTATCTTTTATACTTTTCAATATAATCCCAACCTGGTCTTTATTAATTATCTCCTATTACTTTCTTTTGGTTTCCTTGTTCTTTGACTAATTTCTTAAAAATAAATTTATTACAAACAAATTTACTTTTGGTACTCAGGCTACATATTTTCCTCAGAGTATAGTTTTAGCTGTGGCTTACTGGTTTTCTTATAATCTGTTTCATTATTTTTTATATAATTTGTCATTTCATATTTAATTTCCTCTTTGATCAAGAAAATATCATATAAAAATTAATGGAATAAAAGCAATGCAGAAATAAATAAAATTGAAATGCAGAAAAGGAAAGACAACAAAAGGTGAACTTGACCCCTCCCCCCAAATTTGCAGTTATTTGCTAAATGGAAGAAATACATTTTGAATAGTAGCAGTAAATAAACTCCTGTATGTCTGACAATCCAAATAATGAAGATGATAAAATATGAACATAGTGGAAAAAATTGTATCACTTTGTGATTTGGCATAAAATGCTGGGTAACAAGTAATTATATAAAATGCATGTAAACTTTATAATGAGGTCATTGATGACAAACTGGTCAATAGATACCATCGATTAAAAGATAATTTAAGGTTAGTCATTGAATAAGAAACTTTGAAATGACATGAAATCTTATAGCTTCTATATGAAAGAAATTTGATAGACATTTCCTCAAAGTTATATGATAATACCAATATCACATTTAATGCTAAAAGAAAATTTCCAACCCATCATTAATAAAAATACAAATTTTGATCAGCCATGCTAGAGGAAAAACTGAATTATCTTTCTATTTTCTCTATGGAAAATAATAGTATAGTATCATTATTATATGAAGAGGCAATCAAAGAGTATGCAGCCAAAATATTACAAAGGAGTGTCAGGAAGGTTAATAAAAATATTATTAGGTTATTATATTTTTCTGTATTCTCTAATGTTTGCAGAATGCATTCACTTTTCCATTTTTAAATTTTTTATGTAACTTCTCTTTACATTCTAAGTAAATATTCAGATTTATATCTAATTTTGTATTTGTAATTTTATATTATTTTTTAAAAAACACTTCTTCCTCTACCCTCCTTTCCATAAATTTATAAGCTTTAGGCTTCCCAAAAATTGTCTGCCCAGATTTGAACTAATCTCTGTGGCCTTTCTTCTTATTCAGACACATTCTACTTACACTAGCTTATTTCTTAAGGGGTAATGATGGTGATTTCCATGTACTGTGTGGGACAGGTTTTACAAGGAATCCGAAGCTGAAGGTGACATCAATTCCCAGGTTTCTTTCTCTCTCTCTCTCTTTTATTTATTTATTTTTTAACATTTATTCTTTTTTGAGAGACAGAGAGGCAGAGTGTGAGTGAGGAAGAGGCAGAGAGAGGAAGACACAGAATTCGAAGCAGGCTCCAGGTTCTGAGCTGTCAGCACAGAACCCGACACAGGGCTCAAAAGCATGAGCAGCCAGTGAGATCATGACCTGAGCTGAAGTCCAATGCTTAAGCGACTAAGCCACCCAGGCTCCCTTCAATTCCGAGATTTCTTAATGGGCTTCTAAAGCATTATCAGAAAAAAAAATTCAACATGGTTTTTGAGCCACTTGGCAGCTATTAGAACATTAAAATCAAATTGGATCTCTACCCTGCTTCTTGTATTTAATATATTCCAGATGGAGAAAAGACTTAAATATAAAAATGAAGTCATAAAATACATGTGAAAATTCCTATACAATATCATTGTAGGAAAAGGTTTTCTAAATATGATACAAATCCCAGAGGCCATAAGAGGCTGATAAATTTTAATGAATACAAGTAAAAAATTCTGCTTGCCAAAAAATAAAAACAACAAATTAAAAGTTAAAAGAAAAACAACAAATGGAGAAAAAATATTAATAACACACATCCCAAAGGGTTTGTTTCCTTAATATAAAAAGATTAATAAGGAAAATTATCAACAACCTGATAAAAATAGGCAAAGAATATTAATGGATGCTTCATCAAAAAAGAAATACAGGGATGCCTGGGTGGCTCAGTTGGGTAAGTGCCCAACTTCAGCTCAGGTCATGATCCCATGGTTTAAAGCCCCACGTCAGGCTCTCTACCGTCAGCGCAGAGCCCACTTCAGATTCTTTGTTCCCCTCTCCCTCTGTGCTCCCTTGCTCACACTCTCTCTCTCAAAAATAAAACAAACAAAAAAAGAAATACAGACGACACATGAATGTAGGAAAAGTTGTTCAATCACCCCTATGATAAGAGACATGCAAATTCAAACCGACAGATTGGCAAAGATCCAAAAGCTTGTAACACGTTGTGTAGGTGAAGATACTAGGAAGCAGGGAATTGTTTGTGCAAGTGTAAATTGGCACAACTTCTGGAAAAGGCCGATTAACCTTGACACAGCAACTTCACTTCTAAAAATTAATCTTATAGATATATCTAGATCTGTAAATTGTTACAAGCAGAAAGGCATTCACTGTAGCATTGTTTCTAATAGCATAATGCTGGAAACAACCTATATGTCTATCAAAAGGGGACTGGTTAAATACATAATGCAATGCTATGCAGCCACAAAAAATAGATAGCAGTCCTGTGCAAATATGAAACCATCTGATAGACGTCTCATTAAAAATGCAGCATTCAGAGTGGGATGCTGATGTTAAAATGGATGCATTTCATACTTATACATCCATGGAATATCCCTTAAGGATAGTGGTTGCCTTAGGTAGAGAACTAGGGTAGGAGCGTGTAGGAAGGCAGGAAGACTTACTTTTCACTAGATATCCTTTTTCACTTTTTGAGTATTATTTCATGTGTCTAACTTATGTTACCTATTGAGATGTTACAATTATTTATTAAAAATAAGACATGACCTGTAACTAGGCTAGTGACAATATTTGAGCATTGGTAGTTCTTTCCCTAAAGGTACAATATTGCGCACATGGAGAAAAAGCAGGAAATATAACTTAAGCAAGGCTTAAATATAACATTATCCTACGCAAAGAAGGTTGTCACTCTAACAGTGATCTGTGAAGGGGTGCTGAGGAGTTTCTGAATTATCCAAACCCCCATCAAGGCCTAACCTCAGAAGAACACAAAAATTGAAACCTGAAGCCTAATTAGCCATATTATAGTTACCTGTCCAAAGGAAGACTGAGCTGATAGATAGGGGCTGGCCAATATGAGGTCTAGAAAAGGAAGGCCAAGGGTAGAACTTGACAGTATTTGTCTACCACTGACTCAGGGAGATGTTCTCTGGAATGTTGTGTCAGTTGTGCCTTTCAGTTTTCCTGTAAAATTCGTAACTGCCATTTAAATGATGAGTAGTGGCTGAAAACATGGCCTTTGGAGACAAATAGATCTGGGTTCAATTCCCAGTTCTTCTGATTATCATCCAGGTGATTTGGGGCACACGCTGTTTATGTATAGGTAAAAGGGGGATAAAACTCTTTCCTTGAATAATCTTTACCTGAGTACTGTTGTAGGCCCAAGAAAGTAACAGAAAAGGTCTAGTATAGTGGCCAGCATGTAGTTAGTGCTTCCTGAATAGTAGCTATTATTTTTATTTATATTGCTTTTTATCATCCATGCAGCTTATGATCTTAAGAGCTGACTAATAATTGGAATAAATTAAATTGAGTTAAATGTATAGCATTTTGTCATTAACAAGGTAAAACATGGCCTCTAGACAGGGTCTCTTGGAAACTGAGACTCAGACTGTTTTTCTTTCTCTCTTTTTGTTCCTCTATTTGTTTTTGAGGCTCTTGGTATTATAATATATAATCACAGAATAACAGATAAACATGTATTAAAAATTCTAAAACTGGCTTGCAAAAAAGAATCGTAGTGTGTTTTAAATGTTGTTTATGTTAAATGTAGAGAAAGATGTATTTTGTGTTATTTGCATAATAATATCCAAAAGGTTAATATATATTACACCACAGGGTGGGTGAGAATATTGCATGAATGTCCTCCTCTTTTAGTCACTGTGCCTCTCTGAGACTGGGTGGATGGCCTCCTTTGATGATAACATCAAATTTCTGAAGTTGAAGCTCTTTGTGAGTGTGAGAACCAGCCAATGACCATTCTGAATTGCAGCCCCAGTGATAGGCCCTGTCACATGGAGTAAGGCAGAACAGAACGGCAAACTTCTCCAATAGGGTGCAAAACTCAGACATACACATTTCTCTCTTCCACTTGCTCAGCATTTCTAACTCACCAATGACAAGAGCCAGCATTTGTGTCTTGTGACTTCCTCTCAGTTGGTGTGACACAGTCTTTAACAGCAATCGGAGTGGGTTACCACTTGGGGGCCTGGATAATGCCCTTGTAATGCAGGGAAAACTCAATCCACTCACATTTCCCTGTGTCATGGGGGAGCTGCTTCAGCCCAGTGAAAATCAAGAAATGATACAGTTAAAAGACTTTTCAAGAATCAGGAATTAGCTTCTAAGTGGGGTCTTCAGTTGGACACCAAAGAGAAATGGCCCATTTTCTCCCTGGTTGAGTGAGTTTTTGCCGCTAACCTGTAAATTCTACACTATTTCAAAGTTACTGGCTGAGAAATTAATGGAAACTGAGCTGGGAATTTTTTCTTTCTTACCCTTATGTGCAATGCCTTATTTAAAATAATTCAGACTCAAAGTGAATTTCTAGCAAATGGTGCTCTGGCTGCTATTAAATTTATTGATGGCAAATCCATCATCCTTGCTTTTTATGTATGATGTTGCTGATGTGGTTATTTTTTTTTTAAAGCTCCATGGTGAGACTTTCTTAAAACTCACCCCTTCCATCTGCCCCGTAATTCTATAAGTGACTTTAGGTTAAGATACTATTTAGTAAATTTAATTTGCCATGTTGAGATTTTTATGGCAAAGTTTTACAAAACCATTAAGTAAACCATGCTTATTTTTTCTATGTTAGGATTTTTTTGATGTGCTAAGATTTTATATAAATTTGTTATTTATCTTGATGAAAGCCAGATAAATAAATGCTCCTATCGTGTGTAATAACTCAAATCTTTGCTTTCACAAGGCCAGAGCAAGGCTGAAAGGAAATTCATCTCAAAGCTATTAAGAAAAGCCAGATAGAAAGGGAGCATAAAAATGAAATGAACTATGGTGAAAGGGCCAGACCCTCTTCCAGACTGCTCTACATCATCCCAGTTACCCAGGTGGAACAAAGATTTAGAGCTGCAAATAGAACTCAAGAATGGAAAGAAATGATGTGGGATGGTCTGAGAAAGGGATCAATCCATCCTGTGTTCATGGGAGATACAGGGAGAAAAAGAAGTCATTTGGCAAAGTCTCAACAGCCTAAGCTAGAAATAACATGTCCCACCCAAAACTGCCACCGTCGCCCCCATTTGAATACACCTCAAAAGCAGCCTTGTTTCCACTGCTTTGTTTCCTGCCCAGGCCTGCAAGGGGACAAAACAAAGGAAGTGAAGAAACCACCTGGGTGCCTCCTCCCTGATACTTGGGGGACTGGTTGGTTCTAACTTTCCAGTTGTCACTGAAGCCCCTGGTGACTACAAAGGGTACAAAGAAATTCTGACAAGTGATTTGGACCTTGAGGGTTTCCTCTAATAACCCACCTTGGGTGATTTTCTTTTAAAGTCTCTACAACCGTGCAGCCCAGATCTTGCTGTCACTCTGCCTTCTCTATCATCTGTTAGGACACCTGCATGTCTTCTCTTTCCATCATGTTAGAGGATCTTGTGAATTCCTGAAAAACCTAAGCTTTTATTTCCACTCACCTAGTGGAATTTCTTCAATTGCAATATTTTCCTCCTTTTTCTGGGTCCAAATCTTGAACACACCTCAAAGGGCAACTAAAGCTATTTCCAATTTGAGAAACCTTCTGTAACACCATTAGTCACTCCTTGTGACTGCCATCTTTCTATGTTTGGAGAATTACCCTTATAGGGTCCACTTTCCCCTACAACACTGACAATGCTGCATACTCACTTTCCCAGCCTTCATTGCAGATAGTTAGGGTTGAGGGCATGTGACCTAGGTTCTTCCAGTGAAATGCCTCCATCCCAAACTAGCTGTGAGAAGAAGCAGGGATGGTGCAGAATCCATTCTGGTGACCAGTGGGGGCTGCTGCAGCAGCAGCAAATAATCTGTCTTCCAGAGGCAGTAATGGCTGTGGTCCCTGCAACTGACTTGGTTGTGTCCCCTGGGCAAACAACACAGTCTATGTCCAGCAGCAATAGTTGTGATGTCTTTACTATTCCAGTAGCCCAAATAATTTACAGCATTTTTTCTGCCTGCACAACCTCTAAGCCCAGTTCTCTGTCCTCCCAGAGATTCTATAAACTACCTACTAGCTTTCTTAAACAGTTTTATTGAAATGTTATTCACATATCATACAATTTTGCCCATTTAAAGTATACAATTCAATGTTTAAAAAATTTTTTTATGTTTATTTATTTTTGAGAGAGAGAGAGAGAGAGAGAGAGACAGAGCATGAGTGGGGGAGGGGCAAAGACAGGGCAGGGAGGGAAGAGAATGTGAAGCAGTCTCCAGGCTCTGAACTGTCAGCACAGAGCCTGATGCAGAGCTCGAACTCGGGAATGACGAGATTGTGACCTAGGCTGAAGTTGGACACTCAACCAGCTGAGCCACTGAGGTGCCCCACAATTCAATGGTTTAAAGTAAATTCACAGGATTGTGCTTTGACCACCACACTCTAATTTTAGAACAATTTTGTCCTTGCAAAAGAAACCCCATACCCATTAGCAGTTACTTTCATTCTTTCCTCTACTCCTGGATCTAGGCAACCACTAATCTTTTTGATACCTCCATAAATTTGCCTATTCTGGCATTTCATAGAAAAATCATGTAATATGTGGATTTTTTGTGATTGGCTTTCATGTTTTCATGTTTCATCCATCTTTAACATGTATTGGTAATTCATTGCTTTTTATTGTTGAATAATACTCCATTGTATGGATATTCCACATTTTATTTATCCATTCTTCTGTTGATAGATATTTGGGCTGTCAATAGATATTTGGATACCTCTATGAGCATTCATGTGCAAGTTTTTGTATAGATGTTTTATCTTCTTTTCTCTTGAGTATATACCCAGGAGTAGAATTGCTGGTATGGTAACTATGATTGGCCTTTGAGGAACTGATAAACTGTTTTCTAGAGTGGCTATACTATTTTTTAATGTGTGAGAGTTCAGATTTCTCCACATGTTTGTTGCCAAATGATCTTTGTCATTATCTGTCTTTTTTATTATAGCCATTCTAGTGACCGTAAAGTGGTGTCTCATTGTGGTTTTGCCCACTAGCTGTTAAATCAATTCTTTCTGTTTAAATCTAGTTCCTTGCAACTAGACTCCTGACTGATTCATTCTTTGCTCACCACATACTGGCCTGTCCTATCTCTAGACTGTACTACACAGTTGAGCATTTATCCATTGCCTGCATGTAAGATGCTTTTCTCCTCTCCAAGCTGGTAAGCTGTTGGAGGTCAAAGAGCCTGTCACCTCCTTCTTTGTCTCCCTTGTAGTGTCTGACCTGGAGCTTAGCACTTATGAGGCTTTAAGCACATACTTGTTAATTGAAAGATTGTTGATTGGTTCATGAAAAAACAGTTTCTTGCTTACCACACAATTCTAGGAATGTATCTTTTATTCTTTCATTAAAAAGACTCAATCATAGAGGCATGTTGCAGGTGCTAGGGATATGGATTTTGGAGATTGGTCAGATTTGGATTCTAATTCCATCTCTGCTGTGGGACCCAAGGATCAGTTAATTAGCCTCTCTGACCCGTGGCTTTCCTATTTACAAAGAGATAATAACAGAGACCTCAGATAAGTGCTATGAGGGTTAAACGACATCCTGTATGTAAAACAATAGAACAGGGTGTGTGGAAACTGCTCAATAAATATTAGTTTCCTCTGTACCCCCACACTCCACCCTGCAACTCCCACTCCCAGTAACTTGGCTTCGAGATGCATCTTAGTTGTATTTACTGTTTTCTAAGTTTCTCAGAAAGGTGGGTCCAGCCTGCTGCTTACATGACTTAAGTAATGTTCTTGCAAACTGAGTATTACGTTGAGGGGCCAAAGCAATGGATATCAGGGAAGAAGGGAGAGAAATTGCCCAAACTCTATGGACAGAACAGAGAGCTGTTGATTTTAGAGGTCAAATATGAAATTGCCACCGAGAAGGAAGGAACAGGATGCAAGGATGCCTGGGCTTTGCTGTTTACATGTCCTGTTTCCCCAAAGGACTCTTTTTTTGGATTATGACCACATAGGCATAGAATCTTTTTAAAGCAAAGTTAATGTTTATTTCAGATGACCTATTTCGAAGGGCATTCTGGGATCTAACTGGAAGAAGCCATGCGTACACCACAGGCTGAAGGATTGTCGTGGGAGAGGCCGGCATGAAGGTTGGGAAGAGGCTGGGAAGCTGGTTGTCTGTGGCCGCTGTCTTTATCCAAAGTCTATTCAAAGAAAGCTTTCATCCTGAAGGGCTTTTCACCTCGTTGAGTGAAACGTTTTGTAATAGTGTTGTGAAGGGGCTGAGCTGACATCTGTATGATAAACTAATGGAGTTGAGTCTGGGTTTTGAATGAACCTTACCTGGACAATACTTGGTGTTAAAATTTTCTTTATCTTTTACCACGTAATTTAAGTTCCTTTAGTAAGGGTCAAAGTCCCGCTACAGATTCTTCAGTGAAAGCTCAGATGCCAAATAAATCCGTAGGAGTTAACAGACTGATATTTTTTTTATTAATGTGTAAATTACTGGATGCATGCTTTTTGTGAGAGCGGGTTTTAGTGGTGAACTGAGGGAAGTGATCACAGGGGAACCAGATTCCTAAAAAGGACATACTGTAAAGGAGAAAATGGCATACAGAATAGGGAGGCTGCAGACAAGAAAACCAAGAAATTAACTTATTGGTTTCCCCAACGCCAGCCCTACCTGGCTTCATTGTCATCCAACAGACATTTAGTAAGCACCACTATAGATTAGGTTTCTGTGCTAAGAACTTGGATAATAAGACTGGGCCTTTATTGTGAAATCCCTTATGCTGTGTATGGATCTGAACTCAATCTGCCTCCTAAGGCTTGGGTCCTGAAGCTCAAGAGACTGAATTCTAGCCTGGCTCAGCTTAGTTGCAGTCAACCTATGGACTTGTGAGCATGAGAATAAGGGACTGTTATTGTAAGCCTCTGATTCAGAGTGGTTTGTTACACAGTATTGTTGCAATAGCTGACTGATACATCATGATAAATTTTGATTGTCTTCCAAGAGCATCAGCAAGCCACTAAAGAATTTTGATCAAGGGAGAGCTTGATAACTTTTGAATTTTAGAATGATCTCTCTAGCTACGATAAGCTCATGGATGGTCATTACTCTTTTAGCTTGGGTGCCAGAATAAGACACATGGAGCAATAGTTAAGCAACTACTGTCTGGTAGTCCAAAGATAATGACAGCCACACAGAGACTATCTGAACCAACCTGTAACTTGAAGCCTAAAGAACAGATTAAAGATGGCAAGATTGGATTCGGGGAGACCAGCAAGGGGATTGGTGCAATCATGTAGGCTTGAACTTGGAAAGTGATTGTAAAGGAAAGAGGATTATTTAGGTGGTAAAACTGATTGGTGTTGGTGATTGTTTGATTGCATGTGAGAGTTGCAGGAGAGGAAGGCTAAGGGTGATCTGGTTGATCAACAAGGTGCCCTTCACTCAATGGAAAACATTTTTTCAGGGTGAGATGGCAAAAGAGGCAGACAGGTAGGTTCATTTAAAACATATTGAATTTGTGTTTCTATGTCCAGAAGACATTTAGATACTCAGATCTGGAGAACAAGAGAGTGATCTGACCAGAGATCTGAAGCTGGTTGCAATCAACAAACAACAGTAAGAGTTTCCCAGTGAATATATGAATCTTCCCAAGGAGATGATGTGGCGTGAAAGGTAAAGAAGGCCCAGAACAGAACTCCAGAGAGTTCTGACCTTTAAAGCATGGGTCAAAAAAGAGAGACTGGAACAGACACTGAATAGTTGTAGAGAGTAGGAGACAGTGGATTCATGCTAACTAAAACAGTAAAGAATTGCACAAGAGGAAATGGTAACAGTGTTACAATTTGCAGAGGAGAATGTGTCTGACCTAGACATCCAATCGCTGGTACTGGAGTAAAAAATAATTGGGTTCAAGTCCTGGCTCAGCAACTTGCAGCTGTGTGATGCCTTATTTTACATCTCCAAGGCTGTTTTCTGCCTTGTAATATGGGAATAATTTTAGTATCTATTTTATATGACTATTGGGACAATAAATGAGATTGTAGATGTATGAATACTTACTCTGAGAAGCACTGATGCACAGTGAACCTTCACTAAATCCTGACGATTATTATTGTTAACCATTACTTAGTAAAAGGAAGTCATTGGTGATAAAGGAGATAGCAGTTTTAATGGCTTCTGGGACAGAAGTCAGGTTGTATTGAGTAAGGAACAGAGCAGGAGTAGAGGAACCAGAGACACCCAGGTAGAAAACTGTTGCCTGACCATGAGGAGAGAAAAAAAAAAAAAAGGATAATAACTAGAAGTAAAGTACAATAGAAGACATTTTAAATGTTTTATGTTGGGTGCCTGCGTGGCTCAGTTGGTTAAGTGGCCGACTTCGGCTCAGGTCATGATCTCACGGTTTGTGGGCTCGAGCCCCGTATCAGGCTCTGTGCTGACAGCTCAGAGCCTGGAGCCTGCTTCAGATTCTGTGTCTCCCTCTCTCTCTGCCCCTCCCCCACTCATGCTCTGTGTCTCTCTGTCTCATTAATCAATTTTAAAAAATTTAAAAATGTTTTATGTTTCTTTTCCCATTTATTTATATATTTTTAAATAAAAATTGTATATATTTGAGGTGTATAACATGATGATTTGATATACATAAACATGGTCAAATGATTACTCTAGTCCAGCTAATTAACATGTCATCTCTTCACATAGTTACCAATTTTGGTGTGATAAATGCTCCTGACATCTACTCTCTTAGTGTATTTCCAGTGTTCAGTGCAATCAAGCGTATATATTAGATCTCTAAACTTTTTCATTCTATGTAACTACACTTCATACACTTTGATCAACCTTTAGTTATTCCCCCAACCAAGCCCCTAGAAGCCGCCATTCTTTTCACTCTCTGCTTCTGTGAGTTTCACTTTTTGGTTTTTTTTTAGATCCATATATAAGTTGGGTCACATAGTCTTTGTTTTTCTCTGTCTGGTTTATTTCACTTAGTGTAATGTCCTCCAGGTTTATCCATGTTATCACAAAAGGCAGTATTTTCTTCTTTCTAAGTAAGTAAGCTGAATAGTATTCCATTGTGTATATATATCACATCTTCTTTATCCATTCATCTGTTGATGGATACTTGAGTTGTTTCCATGTCTTGACTATTGTGACTAATGCTCTGGTGAGCATGGTAGTGCAGATATGTCTTTAAGATCCTGGTTTTATTTCCTTGTGTATCTAACCAGAAGTGGGATTGCTGGATAATATGGTAGTTCTATTTTTAATTTTTTGAGGAATCTCCATACTGTTTTTCATAATGGCTGCACCAAGTTATAATCAACCAACAGCGTGAAAGATATCCCTTTTCTCTACATTTTCACCGATACTTGTTTTAGCTTTTGTCTTTTTGATTGTGACCACTCTAACAGGGGCTAGTTGATATCTCATTGCAGTTTTGATTTACATTTCCTGGATGATTTGTGATATTGAGCATCTTTTCACATATCTGTTGACCATTTGTATGTCTTCTTTTGAGAAATGTCTATTCAGGTCCTTCCCATTTTTTAATTGAATTACTACTACTACTACTACTGCTAATACTACTATTACCTATTATGTTCTTTGAGTTTCTTATATAATTTAGATATTAACCCCTTATCATACATATGGTTTGCAAATATTTTCTCCCGTTCTGTAGGTTGTGCCTTCATTCTGTTGATGGTTTCCTTTGCTGTGCAGAAGCTTTTTAGTTTAATACTGTTTGTTTCTTTTAAGAGGAAATTATCTTGGTATGTCTGTAGGCTGTGGGGAGAGGTGTAGGAAAGAAAAGAGATATTGGTAGAGCAAGGCCTTACAGGATGGTAGAACCCCCAAAATGAGTGGTGGAATAAGGCTTCAACCATTAAAAAACATAAAAGACAGCCTTTCCACTGAAAATGGAAACAAAGAAAAGTTTCAAAAAAGATGAGTAAAATGAAATGTTGAAAATTTCATTTCCCAGAATCACAAAGATCTGAAGACTGGGCAGAATGGCCAGACTCACCTCAAAAATAAACATTACGAAGTGAGCTACACTTCAATGGCTCATGGTGTTGAAGGTCATGGTTAGGAGCAGGGGCTCTGGGTGGCTTTTGACATAGGAGATGGGGTATAAAGTCACTGTGCTGGTGAAAGGCAGGGTGTGTCCCAGGTGATCCCTCCCCATAACTCCTTAAGCCTTCAGTGAAGTTATGAATTCACAAAACCATTATTGTGATAGGATTTCTTATAAAAGGGCCCAGGGTGAGCATCTGGCTGTCAGGGGCTCGTTAGAGACAAAACACAAGGTGTAAAAGTAATAGATAAGGCAAAGGCAATTAAGTGTTATATTTGCATAAACCTTAAGAGGAGGGGGTCTCTTGACTTACACAGGTAGAGAAATTGAGGGTTTAGGGCTTAGGTCAAATTGCTGAGGTCTTTGATAGTCAGAGGGAAACCCAAAATCACATCTCCGTTACCTAAGTTAGGGGGGTTGTGAATGAGGTTAAACAAAGTAGCAATTTTGTTGAGGTTGTTCCTATTTTATTACACACACACACACACACACACACACACACACACACACACCTATTTTTTCCAGCTAAGTGGGAGGCAAAGTCAGTTACTTTGAGTTCTGGTGGTGGTGATACCCTTGGGGGGGTTGAGAAGATTGGTGATGGTGAAATCTACAGGGCTATATGATCCTCCGAGGAGACTGATGCTCAAGGTTCAAGAGCCCTGAAAGCAGAAAACTGGCTTATTCCATTTGGAGTTTCACCAGGTGGGGTCAGAAGAGAATAAGCAAGAGCAGGGACTGACTGTACAGATCAGACGTAGAAGGATCTGAATGATGGATCACTGGTGGATCTTCTGTATGTTGTTGGAGGACAGTGCAGAAGAAAAGTCTAGATTTATAAATATAGAAATTAGGGCAATATCCTTATTTCAGGTCAATTTAATCTGATCCGAGCTTTTGAATTTTTTCAAATTTGTACTGCACAATTAATTTCACAACAGATCCATACCAAATTTTTAAATGAAGTCAAACAATAAATCAGTGAAAACTCATTTTTTGTCCCACTTTTCAGAGCTATGTCACTTGTATAAAGTGAGGCACACTTTATATGAGTTAGCTTATATTTGGAGTTATTTATGTCACATGATTAAAAAACTAATAACCATAACAAGAACGTTCCCAGTGTAGCAGAGACTAGCAAGTGTTGTCTTCTCCATGCTGCGGTAGGAAACTGAAGCATGATGAGACCGAATCGCTTCTTCAAGGGTTCTTTGTATTCCAGAGCATCCCAGTTTCTGAATATATGGTATATCATGTAAACTTCCAAACAAGAAGAGTGAGCAAACAAGCTATCATTTATTAATATTTACAGAGCTCTTGTGTCTTGCTTAGCCCATGATGAGTGCTATAAATTATTAAGATGAAGATGTGCAATGTACATTCCTGGACTTCAAAATTCGATAATCTGGTTAGAAAGACCCAACTTCAATATACTAGAAGTCTAAAAAAAAAAAAAAGAAATAAATAACTTCAGACAATGACAGGAAAAATCCTGAGGCATGTGTGAGATGACCAGTGAGTGGAATAGACAGTAAATTGGAGATCAGAGGAAAGGAGAGGTCAGAAAAGGCTGGTGTTGACAGAGGAGACTTCACAGCAGGGGCCAGAATTTGACTGGACCTTGGGGAATGGGTAGTATTTAGTGAGACATCTTTATCATTATCATCTTGCTTATACAAGAGCAGTTATATAAATATGAACCCTCCCAAAGTCTCCATTTTAAAGAACAGTTTCAGACAGAAGTCTGAAAATAATTCCCTTTGAATAAGTATCAAGAAGAGGAGGAGATGGGAGAAAATGCTCCGAAGACTAATTTTAGTAAAATCCCATTTTCCCTCTGAGAACTGGCTCTTCTGGATTAGACTGCATTTCCTTAGGGTTCTCACTACCTCCTATCTCACCTGTGCCTAAGATCTGCACGTGTGACATGGATGTGCCCTCTGGCTGTCCTGGTTTTTGGTGCTCTACTATGCTTTATTCCTCCATGATGTAAAAGTAAGCCAAACCTTCCTGGCTTCCCAGAATGGTCAGTTCAGTTGCCTGGGTCTTCCCAGGGTTGGTAAACATTGTGGTGTGGATGGAATCATGGCAGGGTGGGTGTTGCTACACCTCACCTCTCAAGTGGGAAGCCTGTGGTCAAAAGTTCTGAGAACTTACTCAACTGACAACTGGATAGTCGGTTGATATAGGGATAGAAAGGTCACTGAATAGGGGCTGTCTCTAGAGTCCTCTGGACTTTGATTGGGGGAGCAGACTTACACTGTAACAGCTCTTTAGGAATGGGTCCTTGACATCTGTGACCTGAATCCAATAGGTTCTGAACATGTCTATTCTTCAAATACACACCCACGCCTTCTTTGTCTCTTCACACAAAAGCTTTATTCTCTCATTTTCTCCTAAAATGAGGTTAGGTAATCCATAAAAAAAGAGCTTATCTGTTCATTAAATGCAAGCATTCAGCAATCCAAAGCTCTATATTTAGCAACACAGTTAACTTCTGTCAAAATGAGGACCAAGAAAACACGGGAAATCCTCTTTCCACCCTGAGCACATAAAATTGCTAGACACTAAAAACATTTTTAAAAACAGCGTATAGCTGAGGGATACTGGGTGACTCAGTCATTAAGTGTCTGACTTCGGCTCAGGTTATGATCTTGCCAGTTGGAGCCCCGCATCGGGCTCTCTGCTGTCAGTACAGAGTCTGCTTCAGATCCTCTGTATCCCTCTCTGTCACTCCCCCATGCACTGTCTCTATTTCTCTTTCAAAAATTAACATAAAAAAGTGTCTGAGCTTCTAAATAAGAAATAGAAATTTTCATGTGTCAAAAATTGAAAATCCATAGAGGTGAGTGCTACCCAGCATCGTAGGGTATGGATTTTAACAACTGGAAAGGGCAGTGAAGTCTCTAGTTCTGCACATGGGAATAGGCTATAGTTAGGCTCCCCACAGACCATGGGTCAGGCTCCTATCCTTGGAACATGGATATCAAAAGAGTCAGCTAAGAGATGAAGATCCTTGGGGCACCTGAGTGGCTCAGTCGGTTAAGCATAGAGATCAGCTCAGGTCATGATCTCTCCATTCTTGAGTTGAAGCCCTGCGTTGGGCTCTGTGCTGACAGCACCGAGTCTGGAGCCCACTTTGGATACTGTGTCTCCCTCTCTCTCTGTTCCCTCCATGCTCATGCTCTGTCTCTCCCTCAAAAATAAACATCAGAAAAATAAAAAACAAATAAATAAGAGAAAGAAAGATCCTTATTCTGTGCTGCCTATGCAGGGCTCAAATTCTTACAATAACCTCATCATAGAGAAACCCTGTGTCAAAAATCTAAGCTAAACATTTGCGTGTAATCAGTGAATCCCATAGAATGCTCAGCAAAGGCAACCTTGGAAAAGCTTGATGGGGGCACCTGGGTGGCTCAGTCGGTTAAGTGTCCGGCTTCAGCTCAGGTCATGATCTCACAGTTTGTGGGTTCAAGCCCCGTGTCGGGCTCTGTGCTGACAGCTAGCTCAGAGCCTGGAGCCTGTCTTCAGTTTCTGTATCTCCCTCTCTCTCTGACCTTCCCCTGCTCGCACTGTCTCTGTCTCTCAAAAAAACAAACAAACAAAAACCCATTAAAAAAACAAAATAAACACAAACAAACAAACAAACAAAAAGAAAAGCTTGATGGGGTCTTGTCCATAACCGAGGGCACAGATGCAAAAGGGACTTTAAGTATGCTTAAAAGTACTAAAAAAGTGGGGGAGGGTAGGAATAGAACTTGACAGAATAGGACATACTTCTTTAAAAAGGAGGGATTTGAAAAGAATCTTGTAGCATGGCAGATTGTATCTTCCAAAATGGTTACACATAGATGGCAACAGCAATATTTGCCATCCTGCATACTTTTCTCTTACAATGTTTCCTTTATACTCTTCCAATCAAGAGGTGAGGTCTATGTCATCCCCTTTGAGGGACACGATTGTGTAATTAATATAATTAATTAATAAATTGCTTTCTAGCAATTTACAAAGGGAGGGCAATTCCCATAGCAGTTACTCCTTCATAAGCAGAAACAGAGTTACTGCTCAGTTTGGAAGTATTGAGTACTCCTACTCAAATATGGTTGAACACTGGAAATTTCATTTGGTTGAATATAATATAAAGACAGAATGACAGTAGTCTTTTCATCAGTAATGAAAAGTAATTGCGTTTCAAGTAATCACTTGTAATTAATAGAATGAGGTATAAGTGGAGGCGCCTGGATGGCAACGCTGGTTAAGTGACCGGCTCTTGAATTCGGCCTAGGTCATGATCATACAGTTAATGAGATTGAGATTGAGCCCTGCTTGGGATTCTCTCTCCCTCTTTCTCTTCCACTCCCTCCATCTCTCTCTCTCTCTCTCTCTCTCTCTCTCTCTCTCTCTCTCTCTTTCAAAACTAAATAAATGAACATTAAAAAAAAGTTTTAAAAAATGAGGTAAAAGTGATGCTGTGTGACTCTTGAAACTATATCAGAAATGTGGGACAGTTTTTGCCTTGCTAACTGGATCATTTGTGCCGGAGTCCTGAGCTGCCATGTAAGCAGTCCAGCTGCTTAGGGATCGGGAGGGGTGAGGAGGCCCAGGTAGCCCACGCACACTGACCACGTATACACTGTGACTAAAGAGAGAGAGAGAGATCTCTGGCTATACACATCCCCCACTGCGGCCGTGTGAGCTCTAAACACTGGCTGACTGCAACTGCAGAAGAGGCCCGAAGCCAGAACATCTAATGAAACCTTTTCTGAATTCCTCATCTACGAAATCATGAGCAAAATAAAAAAATTGTTTTAAGCTGCTAAGTTTGGAGACAGTTTGTTATGTAGCAATAAATACCTAACACACATACAGAAACCCTCTCATACGGAGAGAAAAAACAGAAAAATCAAAAGGGAAATTAGGAGTTGTGGAAGTTGTAATAAGAGGTTATAACAAAGGTCTGGTAGGGATTGCAGAGAAAGAAAACAGAGACAGGAAGAGAGCAAATATTTAGAGATAATGGCTAAAAATCTTCCAGAATCAAAGAAAGATATGAGTCTTCAGGCAGAAATTATACAAATTAATCAAATAGAATAAATAAAAACAAACCCAAAGCTAGATATAGTAGACTGGAAATATAGAAAGTCAAGGTTAAAAAAAAAGTCAAGGTAAAAAGAGATAACCTTAGAACTTCAAGATAAACAGGACAGGGGCACCTCAGTCAGTTGAGCGTCTGACTTTGGCTCGGGTCATGATCTCACAGCTTGTGGATTCAAGCCCCGCATTTGGCTCTGTGCTGATAGCTCAGAGCCTGGAGCCTGCTTCAGATTCTGTGTATCTCTCTCTCTCTGCCCCTCCCCCACTCGTGCCTCTCTCTGTCTCTCAAAAATAAATAAACGTTAAAAAAAAGATAGGACAGATTATCTTTTGGATGAAGCCAGGTGAAATAAAGATCACTGTAGATCAAAAATGACTGAGTAGGAACTCTGTTTCTGCTTATGAAGAAATAACTGCTATGGGAATTGTCCCCCCTCTGTAAATTGCTAGAAAGCAAGACAACTGTATTGACCCATATGTCCATTACTTGTGAACAGATGAACAGACTGTAGTTTATCCTTATAGTGGAATTTTAGTCAGCAATAAAAAGGAGCAAACTACTGACAAATACAGTAAAAAGAATAAATCCCAAAAGCATTATGTTAATGAAATGACCAAGATATAAAAAAGCATATGCTGTATGATTCCATGTAAGTGAAATTCTAGAAAATTCCATCTAATCTACAGTGACCAAGAGTAGATTAGTGCTTGCCAGCAATGGGACGAGGGTATAGAATGTAATGGGTGGTGGGGGAACATTTTGGGTGTTGGAAATGTTTTATATCTTGATTGTAATGGTGGTTACATTGTTGTACATTAGTCAAAACTCATTTAGTTATATACTTCAAGCTGGTGAATTTTATTATTCGTAAATGTACCTCAATAAAATATGGTTGAATACTGGAAATTTCATATGGTTGAATATAATATAAAGACAGAATGACAGTAGTCTTTTCATCAGTAGTAGTAGATGATAAAAGGCCATACCATCATTGTATTTTCAAAACACTGAGGAAAAAATTGGTATCAACCTAAGAGTCTTCAGTTACACCAGTGGATTTCCAACATTAGTGTGCATCAGAATCACCTGGAGGGTTTATGGAAACATGTAACCCCCAGAGTTTCTGATTCAGGAGGTCTTAGGTGGGCTGAGAATACACTTTCTAATAAGGTCCTACATATTTCCGATTCTACTGTTTTAGGGACTGTAGTTGGGAACCACCAAGCTGAACCATTGCACGAGAGAAAGTGAAAAAAGGGAAATTTCAGTCTTACAACAGCTAAGAGAGTTTAGTATCTACAAACCCTCTCTGAAAGAACTATTATGCCAGTAAACATACAAACACTTAAATAAAAGAAAATTTTATTGTCTGTTTTTTTTTCTGGTCATCATGATTACTTATTTAATTTTATGATTATTACTGAAATAATTTTGTCATATAGAGGAAGGAATATTATGAACGAGGTGCCCTGTTGCTGACTGGTACTGGGTGCTTGTGAATTGTGAAATGATCCTGCGGCGTAAAAAAATATAAATATAAATAGTATGATGCATAAAAGGAAATCAGTAATAGATTAATACTTTTTAATGATAATGCATTTTTGGAGTCAAAGATTAAAAACCCTTATATTTACATATTAGTATGTTATAATAATGAATAACAACAGCTTAAAGACAAATTAGAGAAAAATAACAACTAAAAGATTTCAGTTTTGGAGATACTAATATTCAGTAAAAACTCTTGAATGAACTAAAATTTGCCCTCATTAAACAAAAATATTACCTCTCAAATTTTGTCTTACCATTTTAAATTTCAAACACAATTAAAAAGTCTAAATGGTCACATAGAAAGATGGAATTTTAATAATTCAAATTCTGTATCTTTTTTTAATTTTTAATGTTTTTTATTTATTTTTGAGAGACACAGAGAGACAGTGCAAGCAAGGGAGGGTCAGAGAGAGAGGGAGATACAGAATCCAAAGCAGGCTCCAGGCTCTGAGGTAGCTGTCAGCACAGAGCCCGACATGGGGCTCAAATGAACGAACTGTGAGATCATGACCTGAGCCGAAGTCGGACGCTCAACCTACTGAGCCACCCAGGCGCCCCTGTATCTTTGTTTTTACAAGCACCATAGTATGAGGGTTTATTTCTAATCTACTATTTAAATTTGGAAATACATAATACCTCCAGGGTCAGAGACAGAAAGCAAACTCAAATAATTCTGTCCCATTACTAAATTACTTTTTCAACAAAGAGGAAAGAAAAATGGAAAAAAGTTGAGCTTTTTGGTCCCAACAAACTACGGTAATTGAGAAAACACTCCCTTAACCCCAAGGAACATAGGGGTGGCAGTAGTCATGATGAGGGAGACTCAGGGCTGATGTTGGAGCAATGATGTTGTGTGGTGGCATTGGCCACTGCACAGAGAGACCACTGCACAGAGAACAGCAATAAGAAACCCATAGAAACTGAACAAATAAAAACTGGGGAATTGATCAGATAAGAGCACAAACCACCTATGATCTCTAGAAGAGAGGATAACAGGGAAGTTTGGAGGGGAATCAAAGCCAAATATTATTTCACTTGTCATTTAAGGCTATAATTGCCACTAAGCAGATGTGGCTTCAGTAAACAAAGCTTGCCTTGGCTTGAAAGTAGTCCTCCCTGTCTGTAGTCCTGTGACATAAATCAATAATATTTTGAGTAACAGTAGCATGAAGAATAAACTATATTTAGCAGTGTGTGGTGTGTGTGTGTGTCTTTAAAAAATATATGCGAGGCAACTACCAGGGCCAGTCCTGGATTTAATTAAGAAGTTGATGAAGTTTAACTTCTGTATCTGGCATCTGGTCCTTTGAACCTCTAGTGTGTGCCCACCTTCTTTTCACAAGGCCAAGGTACCTGGGGTCATTCAAGTCTCCCTGACGACTCCTCTAATAAAATATTTTTTACACTAAGGTCTAAAAAGCTAAAAACAGCCAAATGTAATCTCATCGAATGCATTTACTTTCTTAAACATAAGCTTTTATTTTGAGATGATTGTAGAGTCACATGTAGTTGTAAGAAACAAAACAGAAATCTCGTGCACCCTCTTCCCAGTTTCCCCAATGATAACATCTTGAAATACTAGAGTGTAATATCATAACCGGGTCATTGACATCGATATTCAAGATTATGTTGCCCTTCAATAGCACTATCCACTTTCCTGGCACCCTTACTACGTCCTTAACTCCTGGCAACCACAAATATGCTCACCATTTCTATAATTTTATCATATCAGGAATGTTATATAAATAAAACCCTACAGCATGTAACCTTTAGGAATTGGCTTTTCTCACTCAGCCTACTTCTCTGGAGATTTATCCAAGTTGTTGTATATATCTATAGCTCATTCCTTTATTACTAAGTAGTATCCCATGGTATGAATGTACCACAGTTTTGAAAACCATTTACCCATTGAAGGATACCTGTGTTCTAGTTTTTGATTATCATCAATAAAGCTGCAATAAACATTCATGTACAGGTTTTTGGGTGAATATAAATTTTCATTTCTCTGGGATAAATGCCCAAGAGTTTCATTTCTTGGTTGTATGGTAGTTGCATACCATTGTTGTTGCTGTTTAGAAGAAATTGCCACGTTATTTTCCAGAATGGTTTTTCCACTGTGCATTTTCACCAGCAGTGTGTGAGGGATCTTTTTCTTCCACATCCTCATCAACATATGATGTTGTCATTATTTTTTGTTTTAGTCATTCTGATAGTTGTATAATGATATCTCCTTGTGGTTTTATTTTGCATTTCCCTAATGGCTAAAAAAGTAGAACATCTTTTCAGGTATTCTGTGCCATCTCTATATCCTTTTTAGTAAAATGTCTATGTCTTTTTCCCATTTTCTCATTAGATTGTTTGGTTTTTACTGTTGCATTTTGAGAGCTCTTTATATTTTCTAGATACTAGTCCTTTGTCAGATATGTATTTTGAAATAATTTCTCCCAGACCTTAGCTTGTTTGCCTTTTTATCCACTTAATAGGGTCTTTCCAGACCAAAACTTTTAAAATTTTGCTGTCTCACTTATCAATTTTTCCATCAATTTTTCCTTTTATGGATTGTGTTTGGAGGGCCCTAGGTTGGGGCCAAGGTTTTTTTTTTTTTTCCCCTCCTGTTGTATTTCGTTACAGTAAAGCAATTATTGCCTCAAAGTTTTTCATCTTTCTGGTTCTTGGCTAGAGAAAGCAAGCTTTTACTGAGACTTTTATGTCTATGTTTGTTGGCATTTCCAAGTTGCCATCTTCATTTAACACTCAGTCTGGGTATATGAGGCAAAAAAAAAAAAAAATTAAAGTACCACGCCACTGTATCATTCCTTAGGTCTTGAGGTCTCTAGCCAGTCTAACATCTTCTGTCCTTATATACTTTTGTACTTTTTTTTTGTCCTTTTGTACTTATTTGTTTAAAGATAATGTCCAGAGTTTTTTGTTGTACTTAGTAGGAAGACTAGAGAAAGGTAAATCTCCTTTTTTTCCTTCAAAGCAGAAGTCCTGTACTTACTTTCTATTAGGGATTTAGGGATAAAGTCTGATGAAAGAAAGGCAGGGATCAGATTTTTATTTTGATAAGTTTTTTGATAGTAAGGCCAGCCTTTTATTTTATTTTTTAGTGTTTGTTTACTTTTGAGAGAGAATGAGATAGAGTGCCAGCAGACAGGCAGAGAGAGAGGGAGACACAGAGTCCAAAGCAGGTTCCAGAGTCCGAGGCAGGGCGTGAACTCACAAACTATGAGATCATGACCTCAGCCGAAGTCAAACACTTAACCAACTGAGCCTCCCAAGTGCCCCAAGGCCAGTCCTTTTAAAGTATGAGAACACAGCTGCTTTAAAATCAAAGACAGATTCACTGACATGGATATGCATATAGAGGATTCACAGTCTGATTTAGCACATTAAGTCAAGCCACAAATAAACAGGCAAATGCACATATTATTACACGTCAAGGATGGTTGCCTTTTGGAACAGGTTGAACCAAGTTAAATGTGCACTAAACGAAGTAGCTATAGGAGTGCATGAGTCGTCTCTTTGAATTTGGGACGAATGCCTGAAGGAAATGTTTCGGGAGTTGCTGTACATTATAGGTAAAGGGCTTATCAATTGGATTGCAAAAAACCCACAAGGTGTAATATTTTGCAGTGTAATTTTTTCATCTCTAGAAGTTTTATTAATGTGTTTTTATATTTTCCACTACTCTTTCCATTATGTTCAAGTTTTTTCCCTACCCTCTTAAATGAACAGAGCTTATTTATAACAACTGTCCTCTGTGGGAGAGGGAGTGGGAAATGGATTATGGAGTGGCTTTGGGGTGAGGTGAGGGAAGTGACTGAGAGGAAAAGATGAGAGAAATGAGGTAAAATCAGAGTCATGATTTTTGAGATAGAAAAGACTAAGAGACTCTAGTTTCATATCCTCATTGCAAATGCTAAATGTCAAGGTTGTGAGGTGTGTATGTGTAGAGGTTTGCTGTGCTTATTGCATTCGTGTGTGTGTGTACATATACAAATATATACATGTTATATGTATATGTACATGTATATATAATAGACTTATCTTTTGTAAAATCATTTAAGAATATCACACAGACATAATACCCTTTACCCCAAATATTTTAGTTTGTATTTTCTAAGAAAAATGATATTGAATATTGAAAATCTCTTGCATAATTATCATGCAGTCATCAGATCTAGGAATTTAATATTGATATAATGTTATTATCTAATACTCAGTACATATTTAAATTTTACCAGTTTCCCCAATAATGTCATTTTCCTTTCCCTCTGATACTGCATCCTGTCTGGATCATATTGCATTTACTTGTCATATCTTTCCAGTCTCTTTTAAATTAGAGCATAGTACATCCTTCAGCTGGGTTTGTTTATTTCATCATAATTGCATTCAAGTTAGACATTTTTGGCATGAGTATTATATAAGTGATATTGTGCCCTCTTCAGTATATCACATCAGGAAGAGCAGAGTGTCACTTTGTCTTGTTGGTAATTTTGTCTTGTTGATAATTTTGATCACGTGGTCAAGGTGATGTCCACCACATTTTTCAACTGAAAAGTTACCATTTCCCACTTTGTACTCATTTCTGGTATTCGTCATGGCCTTGTATAGATCCAAATTTCCATCTGTTATCATTTTTTATGTGCTTGTGTAACTTCTTTTATCATATTTATATAGGAAAGATCTGCTATAAATAAGTTGTCTCTGCTTTGTCTGAAAATGTCTTTATTTCACTTTCATTCTTGAAATGTATTTTTGCTGGTTAAAGTAGTCTAGATTTTCAGCTTTCTTCTTTCAGTAAAGAAGAGGTAAAAAAAGACCCATCGTCTTCTAAATGCATAGTTTTTGACAAGAAGTATGCCATAATTCTTATCTTGGTTCCATTTTGCAGCATATGTTTTCCTCTGAATTTGTTTACAATTTTTTATTGCTAGTTTTCAGCAAATTGGCATGGTAGACCTATTCTGCTCCTTGAAGTGGTAGCTTAGGTTATTGATTTTAGATCTACCTGCCTTCTAAGTAATTGAAGCCATAAATTTCCTTCCAAACACTGCTTTATTTGCATTCCATAAATGTTGATATGTCATGTTTCATTCTTATTCAATCCAACATATTTTTCAAATTTCCTCATGACTTTTTCTTTGAGCCATGGTTTGTTTAGAAATGTGTTGTTTTTCTAACTATTTTTGATATGCTCAAATTTCTTTTTGTTTTGACTTCTAATTACTTTGGTGTGGTCTGAAAATAATTCAATAATTAAATTAAAATTTAAATAATTTCAATCCTTTTAAATTGACTGAAAGGCACCTGGGTGGCTCAATCAGTTAATTGTCTGACTCCTGGTTTTTGCTCATGTCCCATGATCTCATGGTTCATAAGTTTAAGCCCTGCATAGGGATTCTCTTTCTCTCCCTCTTTCTCTGTGTCACTCCCACACAGTCTATCTCTCAACATAAATAACTTTTTAAAAAAAAAAGTTAAAAAAATAAATTTATTGAAACTTGTTTATGTTCTAGCATATGGTCTATCCTGGAGAGTGCTCCATGGATATTTGAAAAGAAGGTTTATTTTGTTGTTTGGGGGGTATAGTGTTCTGTAAATTTCAGTTATGTCAAGTTGGTTATGTTCAAATTCTCTACATTCTTATTTACTATCTAATTTTATCAATTACTGAGAAGGGAGTGTTGAAGTTTCCAACTATAATTGTTGAATTGTGTATTTCTCCTTTTAATTCTGTCACTTTCTGTTTTATGTAGTTTGGAGCTCTGCTTTTAGGTGCATATGTACTTTTATAATTTTTATCTTTCTTCACTGAAGAAAACTCTTTATCCTCTTGAAATTGAACTCTTTTTATTCTCATGGAATTTCCCCCTCCTTTTCTAGTAGGATTTCTCATTTTAGTATTTACTTGTCTGATGTTAATATGGCCACTCCAGCTTTCTTATGGTTACTGTATGTATGATACACTTTTTGTAATCTATATTAGTCAAGGTTCTCTAGAGAAACAGAATCAGCAGCATACACACACACACACACACACACACACACACACACACACACACACTTATTTTTCAGTAATCGGCTCACCTGGTAAGTCAAAACCTGTAGAGTAGGCTGTCAGAATGAGGACCCAGGGGAGTCATGGTTTGATCTAAAGGCCATCTACTGGCAGAATTCTTTGTTGCTCAGGAGAGGTTAGCTTTTCTTCTATTAAAACCGTCAACTGATTTGGATAAGGCCCACCCACATTCTAGAGGTGTAATATGCTTTATTCAAAGTTCATTACTTAAATGTTAATTTCATCCAAAATAATTTTTTAAAGAAATGTTCAGAATAATGTCTGACTAAATATCTAGGCACTATGGTCCAGCCAAGTTGATTGATTGATGAAATCAACAATCACACCACACCTTTTCTTTTAATCCATATGTGTCTTTGAATCTAAACTTTTTCTCTTGTAGATAGCATATCATTGGAAGTTGTTTTTTCTTCCAGTCTGACACTCTCTATTTTTTTATTGTAGTATTTAGTCTATTCACATTTAACATAATATTTAACATGGTTAGACTTACATATGCCCTTTTCCTATCTGTCTTCAATAGGTCTTATAGCTTTAATTTTATTACTCTAGTACTCCCTGCTTGTAAGTTTTTTTGTGTTAAACAAACATTTTAGTATACAATTGTTATTCTTATTTTGATTTTTTATTACTATTTTTTAAGTAGGCTTCACACCCAGCATACAGCCCAATGCAGGACTCGTACCCATGACCCTGAGATCAAGACCTGAACTGAGATCAAGAGTGAGACGCTTAACCAACTGAGCCACCCAGGTGCCCCTTTATTACTATTTTTAAAGCTTTTTGTTGTTGTTGCTCTAGGGATTATAATGTACATTTTAATTACCACAATCTACTGAAGGTTAATACTGACTTAATTTCAGGAAAATATAGCAACTTTGCTCCAATATAACTCCATTTCCATCTCCTTTCTTTGTGCTGTTGTCATATAATTTAATATATGTGTTATAAAACCAACAATATAGTAGTATAACTATTATTTTACACAATCTCATATTTTTAAAGAAAGCGAGAGAAGATATATTTATAAACTATATATTATATATCTATAAATACATTTCTTATTTATTATATTTGTTTAACTGTTCTATTTACTCACATTTTATTATTTCTGTGCTCTTCATTTCTCTCTGTGGATTATATTTACCATCTGGTATCACTTTCTTTAAGTCCAAAGAACTTCCCTTAGTATGTCTTATATGACAGTTTGGCTAGTAACAAACACATTCTCTGAATTTTTGACCATCAGAAACTTCCTTATTTTTAATTTTGATGGATATGGAATTCTTGATTAAATGGTTTTTCTTGCAACATTTTGAAATTTTTTTTAATGTTTTATTTATTTTTGATACAGAGAGAGACAGAGCATGAGAGGGGGAGAGGCAGAGAGAGAAGGAGACAGAACCGGAAACAGGCTCCAGGCTCTGAGCTAGCTGTCAGCACAGAGCCTGACGCGGGGCTCGAACCCACGAACGTGAGATCTGACCTGAGCGGAAGCCGGAGACTTAACCGACTGAGCCACCCAGGCGCCCCATCTTGCAACATTTTGAATATGTCACTCTTATGCCTTTTGGCCTCCATTACTTCTGATGAGAAGTTAGCTTTTAATCATATTTTTTTCCCTTGTACATGATGAATCATTTTTCCCTTACTGATTTTGAGGTTTTCTTTTTTTCTTTGGTTTTCAACTTTTTGACTGTGATATGTTTGAGGGTGGAGCTCTTAAGTTTATCGATCTTAGAGTTTGTTGAATTTCTTGGATTTGAAGATAAATGTTTGTCATGAAACTTGGAGATTTTTAGCTATTATTTTTTAAAATGTTTTTTCTAACTCTTTCTCTCCTCACTTTCTGGTGCTCCTATAATAGGTACATGGGTATGCTTGATGCTGTCCCACAAGGTTTTGAGGCTCTGTTCATTTTTCTTCATTCTTTTTTCTATTTTTCAGATTGGAAAATTTCTACTAATTTATCTTCAAATTTACTAATTTGATTTCCTGCCCATCTGCTATTAAGCCCAGTTAGGGAAACTTTCATTTTAGTTATTGCACTTTTCAACTCTAGAATTTCCACTTGGTTCTTTTTTATAGTTTCTATTTCTGTATTGACATTCCATACTTACCAAACATTTTCATATTTTATTTTAATTCTTTGAATAAAGTTTTCTTTAATTATTTAAATACATTTATAATAGTTGCTTTGAAGTGTTCATCTGCTCAGTCTAATATCTGGACTTATAGAGTTCGTTTTTATTGACTGATTTTTTTCCTGAATGTGAATCACAGTCTACTGTTTTTCTGCATTTCTTGTAATTTTTAGTTGACATCAGGCATTTCAATAATACATTGTAGCAAGTCTCTATTCTGTTTTTTTCCCCTGATTAAAAAAAAAATTGTCTGGCTTCAATGGTGGAATCTTTCTCCCCTATGAGTTGCAGACCACTGCTGATGTCTTTACCCAGATTTTTTTCTTTTTTTCTTTTCTTTCTTTCTTCCTTTCTTCCTTCCTTTCTTTTCTCTCTCTCTCTCTCTCTCTCTCTCTCTCTCTCGCTCTCTCGCTCTCTCGCTCTCTTGCTCTCTCGCTCTTTCCTTCTTTCTTTCTTTCCTTCTCTCTCTCTCTTTTTGGTCCTGGCTTACTAGAAGTTATCTCTGTGTCAGCATTGTCTAGTGGTTAGCCAAGGATTTGAGCAAAGATTTTGCTTAAACACCTTGAGTCCATAAGGCTTTAACTCACTCCTCTGCTAACTTACCTATGTGTAGACCAAAGAGTGGGTACATTCAAAATTTAGTTAGTATTCTCAAGTATGCCTAGGCTTTTACTTCCCACTGGGCTCTCTTAAGTACCCCCCTGTGGATGTATGTAGTTTCCCAGTCAGCCAGGAATAGGTGGAGAGTTAATCTAGCCCTCTGTGGCTCTGTCATTTTCAGAATCTCCTTATCAAAATTCTGTCTAGTCAGGCTGTTTGCTTAAGCTATGATCATAAATTCAGGCTAGCAGAATTTCGAGTTTTACCTATTTATTTCCTACAAAATTTTATTTTTTTAAGCTGATAATGCTGTCATGGCTATTTGCTTCCTGCCCAAAGTCTAGTCTGTCCCTTCTTACGGCAAAGCTGTTGTTTTTCACAACCAGCCTTATCTTTTTACAACTCCCATTCGCAGTCACTAACCTGAGGGTGAGAAGGTGGGTGTGAACCCAGGCAAGAAGGCCATAGACTCCTGCTGTTCTTATCTGAGATTTTTTAGAAATCAATTTGATGTCTGCCTTTGGTCATTTTTAAGGTTCCTGAAATGGTTATTTTTGACAATTTTGTCCAGTTCATACTTATTCACATATCTCTCTTTTTTTTTTTTTTACTTTTTTGACCAAAATACTTTAATAATAGAGATATCTTCATGCAATGTATTATATTTTTGTTTATAATATTTTCTTGTATGTGCAGGCACATAACCTGTTCTTCCTAAAGCAGCATGATATCAAGTACAGAATTATTTTTTTCTAAATATATATTTTAAATTTTATTTAAATCAAAGTTAGTTAACATATAGTGTAATAATGGTTTCAGGAATGGAATTTAGTGATTCATCACTTACATATAACACCAGTGCTCATCCCAACAAGTGTCCTTAATGCCCATCCCCCATTTAGCCCATCCCCCACCCAACACCCTCCAGTAACCCTCACTTCTCTGTATTTAAGAGTCTCTTATGGTTTGCCTCCGTCTCTGTTTTTATCTTATTTTTCTTTCCCTTCCCCTATGTTCATCTGTTGTGTTTCTTAAATTCCACATACGAGAGAAGCCATATGATATTTATCTTTCTCTGACTGACTTCTTTTGCTTAGCCTAATACATTTTAGTTTCATCCATGTTGTTGCAAATGGCAAGATTTCATCCTTTTTGATCACTGAGTAACATTCCATGGTATATACATATCATATCTTCTTTACACATTCATCAGTTGATGGACATATGGGCTCTTTCCAGAATTTGGCTATTGTTGATAATGCTGCTATAAACATCGGGGGGCAGGTGCCCCTTTGAACCAGCATTTTTGTATTCTTTGGGCAAATACCTAGTAGTGCAATTGCTGGGTCATAGGATACTTCTATTTTTCATTTTTTGAGAAACCTCCACACTGTTTTCCAAAGTGGCTGCACCAGTTTGCATTCCACCAGCAGTGTAAAAGGGTTCCCCTTTCTCTGCACCCTCACCAAAATCTGTTGTTTCCAGAGTTGTAAATCTTAGCTATTCTGACAGGTCTAAGGTGGCACCTCATTGTAATTTTGATTTGTATTTCCCTGATGATGAGTGATGTTGAGCATCTTTTCATGTGTCTGACAGTCATCTGGATGTCTTCTTTGGAGAAGTCTATTCATGTATTTTGCCCATTTCTTCACTGGATTATTTGGTTTTTGGGTATTGAGTTTGATAAGTTCTTTTTGATTTTGGATACCAGCCCTTTATTTGATATGTCATTTGCAAAAATCTTCTCCCATTCAGTCAGTTGCCTTTTAGTTTTGTTGATTATTTCCTTCATGGTGGAGGAGTTTTTATCTTGATGAGGTCCCAATAGTTAATTTTTGCTTTTGTTTCCTTTGCCTCTGGAGACATGTCTAGTAAGAAGTTGATGTTGCCGTGGTCAAAAAAGTAGCTGCCTGTTTTCTCCTCTAGGATTCTGAGAGTTTCCTGTCTTACATTTAGGTCTTTAATCCATTTTGAGGTTATTTTTGTGTGGTGTCCAGGTTCATTCTTCTGCATGTTGCTGTCCAGTTTTCCCAAAACCATTTCTTAAAGAGACTATCTTTTTTCCATTGAATATTCTTTCCTGCTTTGTTAAAGATTAGTTTGCCATACATTTGTAGGTCCATTTCTGCATTCTCTATTTTGTTTCCTTGATCTCCGTGTCAGTTTTGTGCTAGTACCATACTGTCTTGATGATTACAGCTTTGAAATACAGTTTGAGGTATAGAATTATGATGCCTCAAGGTTTGGTTTTCTTTTTGAAGGATTGCTTTGGCTATTCGGAGTCTTTTCTAGTTCCATCACATACCTCCTTATTCTGTCATAGCCAAAATTCCTGTCTGCATGCTTGGTTATTTTTGGATGCCAGACAATGTGAATTTTATATTGTTTTGCTGGATTTTGTTCTATATGTTTAACTACACTTGGATTTTGTTCTGGTGCACAGCTAAATTAATTGGGATCATTTGACTTTTTCAAAATTTGCTTTTAGGCTTTGTTAGAGCAGGGCTAGAGTCATCTTTAATCTAGGGCTAATTTAGTGCTACTTCTAAGGACTCTTATATATATATATATATATATATATATATATATATATATATATT
>NC_043703.1:94502267-94564817 GCF_006229205.1 Suricata suricatta
AATGCCCCATATATTATGGGGTCTTCCTACTCTGGCTGGTAGAAACACAAACTATTCCCAGGTCTATGAATTGTTCTGCTTACTTCTCTCAGGTGGTTCTTTCTCTGACCAAGAGTAGCTTCCTCTTATACATACACAGGTCAGTGCCCAGCCAAAGAGTCAATGAGATCCCTCTGCAGACTTTTGGAGCACTCTCTCTCATTCTCTCTCTCACTGCTGCTGCTGCTCACTCTTCTCTAGTACTCTGCTCCACAAATTCTAGCCACCCTAATCTCCCCTGGCTAAGTCTCTATCTCTGCAACTCATGGAGACCTGCTTAGTTTACCCCCTCAGTGATGTGGACTGAAAATTGCCTCCAAGAAGTAAGTTCATGCAATTGTAGGGTTCACCTCATCCCTTTCTCTTGAGGATTGTAGTACTGTACTACCTGTCTGAAAAAATTGTTATTATATTTTTGTCCATTTTTCTAATTACTTAGAGAAGGAAGACAGATGTCTGTTAGTCCATCATGGCTGAAAGTGAAAGCTTAAGAATTTTAATCACAGGACAAAGGTTATTTTATTCATCATTTTAGATCACTGTGGTTGCTTTGTAGACAATAAATTATATGAGATAAGATTGGAAAAAGAGAGGTCAGTTACAAGGTTTAGCAGTCATCTAAGGCAGAGATGATGGTTGCCTGGTCTAAAGAAGTTGTGATTATTGACATTTGAAAGAACAGATTTGAGATGTATTTTGAACATAAAATGGATAAGATCTGCTGATTACTTAGATGTAAGAAATAAGGTGAAATGAGGATACAAGGATGATTCCCAACTAAGAAGCCCAGCCAACTTTTACTTCCTTTATCCATTTTTAAATCCCAAATTTAGCTTCTCATTCTTCCCTTACCACTCTGCCCTTTGAGCCCAATCTCTCTCTTTCTTACTCCCTTCTCTGAAAACAGAAAATGTATAATAGTCAATCCAGCAACTATGGAAAGGATAATTTATTGGTATGTACCACATGGGCATTGAGCCCCAGTAGAGACAACTTATTTAGTGGCCTACAACAAAGAGGCCCCAAGAAAAGAGGAGGATTTGACAGAACTAAGTCAAGCAAAATGTGTAGGATCCATGGTTATAACCCAAATAGCAAGATTTCAGACAAACAAAGACCATTCAAAATAGGTCTCATAAGACAGAGTCCTCCTGTTGGTTGAGGCTCTGGTTGGGTGAAGTTCAGAGCCACATGGTTGGTCTTACTTTGGGTCTCATCACAGCAAGTATAACTTTCCTAGATGTGAAGTGTTGTCCTGTTTAATCTCAAAAGCCTATGGCATTTGTGTTCAAAAGAAGAGTCACTTCCTTTGGGAGTACTGACCTTCACCTGGAAGCTTTATTGTGTAAGATCCTGAAGCACAGGGCCCAAAAGACCAGGGAGATATAACTCCCTTGTGTCAATGCTATGAATAAAGTAACCCAGTCCCTCCTGAGACTAGGCAAGAGACTAGGGGGTGAGTCTGGGAGTCTCTGGATCTTTTGTTGTTCTCTTTAGTGCCACACAGTTTATCAGTGTATTCCATAATTGCTTTGTGATAGCTGAGTTTTTATACCCTTAATTAGACTATATTTGTTTCCCAGGTTTGCCATTACAAATTACCACAAACTGAGTGGTTTAAAATAATAAATTTGTTGTCTCAGAGTTCTGGATGCCAGAAATTCAAAATCAAGGTGTTGACAGGGCCATGTTCCAAGACCATTCAGAGACTGCCATAATTACTTTATTAGATCAATTCTGAGACACCCTCAAATGTAAGGCCAAATTTTCTTATGGAATATGTAGGGGAGAATTTCTTTCTTTGCTGCTCCTAGTTTCTGGTGTTTGCTGGCCATCCTTGAAGTTGGCCTGTAGCTTCATCAATACAAACTCTGCCTCTGTCATGACATGGCTATCTTTTCCCAGTGTCTCTATCTCTGTGTCTCTTCTCTTCTCATCAGGATGCAATATGAACTCATCTTAACTAATTAAATTGGAAACTACCCTATTTCCAAATAAAGACAGTCACATTCTGAGGTACTGGGAATTAGGACTTCAACATATTCCTTTGGGGGACATAATTCAACCCATAACAACCTCCCTTAAGGAGTAAGACCATGTTGCACAATTTTTTTTCACTTTATGGACACTTAACTCAGGACATTCAGCAGATTTCCTGCTTTCAGTGGATGTGAAATAAAATCAAGAACTATAATAAAAAGAAATGACACAAATTTTAGGTAAGGCAGGAAAATGTATTCAATTGTAGTGAAATTATATTTTGATATTAATTGATGTGTTTTCCTATAATTCTTTTTATTTATCTTATGGCTTTTTCCCCATTTTTGAGATATGGATTGTCTTAGAGAAGGTTGTTACAGAAAAATCAGAGAACATGAGTTTTAAAAGCTTAGGACCAGGAAGAAGACAAAAGGATTTAGAATAATATTTGGTTCATCAAAGCCAGTTCATCCCTTTTCCCTTCTGTCAACCTAAGATTAAAATCTACAGAACTGCGCAGGGAAGAGGAGGAGCAGCTGAGAGGAAGCGGGACATTATTGGTTCCTGAGCAGGGGTCCTGTGGCTTATCCTCAGGGCTAATTCCTGGGGCCCATGAAGGAAGTAGAACCTTCCTAAGAAAGGTACAGGGATTTAGAAGAAGAGTAAGGTTGTACCTTGTTTCCAGGGAGGTCACAAGACTTGTAGGATTTTCCTGTCCAGAAGGGGTAGAGGTGCAATTAAATGTCTTCTGTACCCCTGAGAGGGATGCACAAGTACCTGAGATAGAACCAGGTTGGAGGGGCCAGAGGTGAGGTGTAAGGGGCTGAGAATGACTTTAGGACTGAAGATAGGCATCTCACTGTCCCAACTGAAGACAGACAACTCAACAGATGCAGGTACAGGCAGATAGTAACTATCGGCCAATGTCCCCTTCTCCACCCAGGTCTCAAGTCAACCTTAAAGATGGCTCTCTGAATTGACATACTATGTTTCTACTCCTATATAGAAGGAAGCTCATAAAATAAATTATGTTTGGTATCTAAAAAATAAAGTTTATTTCTTTCAACCTTTAATTTGTGGTCTGAGGTTTATTTCAGTGACATAAAGAAAATAATTATTCTAAATGTGCAAGTTGCTTCTTATTTGTAGGTGAGCAGTAGGAACTGAAACTGTCCTCTGGGCAGCCAGGTACTCCCAAGTGTGACTTAGCATTTTCCCAGACTACAGAAATTATTGCCGAAATTTCACTGATTGGGCCTTCAGGAGGGAGGGAAAGGGAAGTGGAAGAAGGAGTGGGTGGGGGTAGGGGTGTGTGATTAAACCACTCAAGTTATATTTTAAACTTTGGATATATTGTTCTGAGAGTGACTCTGGACCTTTTAGAGGGGAAGTTCTGAGCAACTCTGAAACTGGAGGCTCCTGAAGGAAACTCAGTTGTTACCAAGGAGCAGGTGTGCTGAAATTGTGGACTTAATATCACCAGTTCCTGTTCAGAAAGCTTCAGGGAAGAAGAGATAGTTCCATGGGATAGGCCATGGGTCATCAGTTAAAAATAATCTATTTTGGAAAAAATATGACCTCACATTTGAGAGTTTCTCATCATTGGTACAATAAGGTAAAATATACCAGTCTCTGAATAGTCTTTCTTTTTGGGGGTAAAGAAATGGAGAGAAAAGTAGGCAGAAAGAGAAGAAAGGGAACAGAAGCCATCTGAAATAAATGATCTCATTAAAGGACTTTTGGAGGAAAGGTCAGAGTCAGTTTGAGCCTTTGAAATTAGACTAAGATTTGAGTGTTGCCACTCGCTAAATAACCTTGGGCAAATATTCTTAACTACTCTGTGCCTTGAGTTTCCAATTGGCAAAATGGGAGGTGTTATGGGAAGACCTGATGAATTTTTCTATGTTGGCTCTTAATGTTTATTTCTAAATCAGTTGTTCATCATTTTCACTTTTTTTAAATAACCCAGTATGGTTGACAGTGGCTGATGTAGTCCCCAACCAATGACCCCTATTTCCTGGTAGTCACAGCCTTGTGTAATCCCTTCTCCTGGAGTGTGGGTTGGACCTAGTGAGTTGTTTCTAATGAGCAGAGTATGGAAGAAATAATGGGATAACACTTATAAAATGATTGGCTTCAGTCTTTTGTTCATTCTCTTTGTCTTTCTGTTTCTTTTGGATCACTTGTACGAGGAAGCATGCTGCCCCTCAGTGGAGATGGCCCTGCGGTGTGATAGAGAACTGAGGCCCGCGGTGAAGCAATACAGAGAAACTGAAATTTGAAATGACCGAATAAATGGGCCCTTCATTCCCAATCAAGTCTTGAGCTGATTGGAGCCCCAGGAAACAGCGTGGTTGCAATCTCATAAGTGATCTTGAGCTAGAGACATTCAGCTAAGCTGGTGATACCTGACCCAAAGATAATGTTTGAGATCACATTTGTTGTTTTCAGCTTCTAAGTTTTGGAATAGTTTGTTATGCAGCAATATATAATTGATACATGGCTCATATCCATCTCACAGTAGGCCCAGCTGTGTTCACCTTGTGGTTATTTTTCCAGTTTCAGAATGTATGATTAGAATAGATATATTTAGCAACTGGCAGAGTCCCCATGGTTCTCTGACACATGGAATGAGGGCTATTGTGGTAGGAAAGACCAAGTGAAAGCCACTAGAAACTATCTTCACCTATGAAAACAGTAAACTAAAAGCAATGCTGCATTCTTGGAGGAATTGCATAGATTGATAATACTTGGAAGAACTTAAAAGATGCAGGAGTTGTAATTCAACCAGAATGACAAAGGACTGTCATAAATTTAATAGGTTGTGGCATCAATTGTAGTTGCTTTTCCAGATGTGGTTTTGTTGCTGGAGCAAATCAACAGATCTCTAATATGCAGCTATTGATATGGTAAGTGCTTTTATTTTTGTACCTGTTGGTAATGACCATCAGAAGGAGGTGGCTTTCACCTGGCAAGGCAGTAATCAACCCTCTCTGTCCTACCGTGGGGTCTCTCAACTCAAGTCATATGTCACAATCTCATCTACAAGGATCTTGATTGCCTTCTTCGATAGGATATCACACTAGTCTATTACTTTGGTGATTTTATGCTTACTGGATATGGCAAGCAGAAAGTAGCAACTCTTTTAGACACATCAATAAGACATTTGTGTGCCAAAGAGTGGGAGATAAATTACACAGAAATTCAAGGAACTGCCACTTTGGTGAAAGTTCTAGAGGTCCAATTATCTGAGAAATGAAGAGATTTCTCAACTAAGATGAAGGGCAAGTTGCTGCACCTGATTCCTCTTACCATTAAGAAAAGGCACTATGCCTACTGGACTTCTTTGAAATTTTTAAACTTATTTTTGAGAGACAGAAAGAGACAGCACGAGCAGGGGAGGACAAGAGAGAGAGGGAGACACAGAATTGGAAGGAGGCTCCAGGCTCTAAACTAGCTGTCAGCACAGAGCCCAATGTGGGGCTTGAACCCACAAACCGTGAAATCATGACCTGAGCCAAAGCCGGATGCCCAACTGACTGAGCCACCCAGGCGCCCCTTCTTTGAATTTTTGAGACAACATATATCTTATTTGGACATGCTACTTTGACCCATTTACTGAATGCCTGAAAACTTGCCCATTTTGAGTGAATCCCAGAATAAGAGTAAGCTCTGCAACAGGTCAAGTTGCTATGCAAGCTGTTCTGCTAATTGGGCCATATGACTCAGAAGATATGATAGTACTTGAAGTATTAGTGTCACATAGGGATACTATTTGGAGCCATTAGGAGACCCCTATTCTTCAAGTGAATCCCAGTACAGATGCTAAGAGGTTTTTTTTTTGTTTGTTTGTTTTAGCAAAGCCATGCCTTTCTCCTTTTGGGAACCATTTTTGGCTTTTTACTGGGACTTTGTAGAGACTGAGTAGTTGACCATGAGCTACCAAGTTACCATATGACCTGAAATGCTCACTATCAAAATCATCTGATGCAGATCCTGAAGGCACAAATAAATTCCCATGCCCCCTATTCCTGCTACATTTCCTTCTTTCTCTTAACCACTGTGATGGCTTCATGATGAGTTCCCTAGGATTAGTTGACTGAGGAAGAAAACACTTGAAGTTGGTCTACAGATAACTCTTCAAGATAAGCAGGCACCATCTGAAAGTGGACAGTTGTAGCACTATAGTCTCATTTTGGGACATCCCTGAAAAACAGTGTTGAAGGAAAATTTTTCCCATGGGCAGGGCTTTCTTTGTATAGGACAGATAGTTGTTCATTTTGCTTGGATTAATAAATGGCCAGACATATGGGTCTACATCAACTCATGGGCTGGGGCTAATGATTTGACTAGATGGTTGGGGACTTGGAAGGGACACATTGAAAAACTGGCGACAAGGAAATCTGGGGAAGATATATGTGGATAAACCTCTCCAAATGGACACAGAATATGAAAATATTTGTGCCCCATATGAATGCTCACTGAAGAAAGATTTAAATCATCAGGTGAACAGGATGACTTATTCAATGGATATCAGTCAGCCCTCTTCTCCAATCACTCCTGTTATTGTTTAATGGGTTCATGAACAAATGGCCATGAAATCAGGATAGAGGTTATGCTGGGCTCACCAACATGAACCTCATCATCCAGGGCTTTCTTGGATAAAGGCACTGCCGAATGCCCAATCTGCCAATAGCAGAGACTGGCATGGAGACTCCCAAATGGCATTACTTCCTAGAGGATCAGCCAGTCACCCGCAGGTTAATTACATTGGTCTGCTTCTATCATGGAAGAAATAGCATTTTGTCCTTATTGCATATGGATTTGCCTTTTCTGCTTGACTTCTCACAATACTTCTGCCAAAGGTACTATTTGTGAACTGATCAAATATTTTATCCAAAAGCATGGTATCACTTTGACCAAGGAACTCACTTTATATGAAGTTAGGCAATAGGTCCATGCTCATGAGATTCACTGGTCTGACCATGTTATTTATAATTCTGAAGCAGCTGATGTGGTAGAATGGAGTGATCACCTTTTGAAGGCTCAATTAAGGCATATAGTAGGTGGCACACTTTGTGGGGCTGAAGCGAGGTCCTCCAGATTGTGATAAATGCTGTAAACCAATATCCATTATATTGCTGTCTTTCCCATAGCAAGATTCACAAGTGTAGGAATTAAAGGGATAGAAAGTGAAGTTATTGCTTTCATTATTACCCCTAGTAACCTTCTAGTACAATTTTTGTTTCCCATTCCCACAACATTAGGCTCTGCTGCTCTGGAAGTCTTAGTTTCAAAGGGAGGAATGCTTCTTCCAGGAGACACAGCCATGAATCCAACAAACTGAAGTTGAGACTACCACCTGGCCACGGTGGGCTCCCGAGGCCACTGAATCAACAGGCAAACAAGGGATTTACTAGATGACTGTGGGGATTGATCTTGACTATCAAGAGGAAATTAAGTTGCCACCATACAATAAGTATTTCTGGAATGTGGGAGATCCTATAAGACAACTTTTAGTATACCAATATTTTGTGATTATTAAGTCAATGGAAAACTCCAACGAACTCCAATTCAGGTAAGACTGCTAATAGCCCAGACCCTTCAGGGATAACATTCAGAAACAGACAAAGAAATGTAACCAACTGCAGAAAAAGAACTGTAATCTTTTATGAATATTTTTCCATATATATATTTATGTATGCATGTATATCAAATATTTTTGTTTTCCTCCTTCTCTTTCACTTCCTTATCTAAGATGTGTTATGTATAATTAACATCATGTCTCAATATTTAATCTCTAAGATATCAAAGAGTGATGTGTGAATTAGATGGTATAAGGATAAAGATCACTCAACATAAAAAGGACTTTTATTCTCCTTCGCTGAAAGGATTAACACAGGGGCTGGCAAACTATGGCCCAAGGGCTGGCCATCTGTTTTTGTAAATAATGTTTAGTTGGAGTATAGCCACATTCACTTAGTTACATATCGTCTATGGTTACTTTCATACTACCATGTTAGTACTGAATAGTCGCAACAGAAACTATGTGGCCTGAAAAACCTAAAATATTTACTATTTGGCCCTTTAAGAAAGTTTTCTGACCTCTGGGTTAGCATGTTACTGGTTTTGTGGGGATAGTTGTGTTAGGTAGAAGCATGAATTCATTATTATCTTTATTTGGAGATTAAATATAGAGTTAAACATGGGTGCCAAGTTGACGAAGGACAGATTGTGGTGGCTTTATAAAGTGTCATGTTGGGCAGACTATACTACATTTCTCAGAATTCCCTTTCTTATATATTTCCAGTTAGGTTGGACCACAAGAGAGATTCTTGTGGGCAATTTGGTGAGTATAAGTGAAGCAATAGCTTACTTTTTTGTAGTATACATACATTGTCTGCTGGCTCTCTTTGGTGTGGGACAGTGGCCAAGATTGGAACTGCTCCATCATCTCCTGGATCCTCTTTCAGCTTCTCTTTCATTCAGAGGAGTTATTAGATGTTTGCATTCCTGTTGTGACATTCACTATTGATTGCTAGTATATACTCAGTGTGTGTGAGTGTGTGCATGTAGCTTGTGCTTGTGCATGTGTGTGTGTGTGCATCCATGTGCATGTGTGTGATTAGCTCCATAACGAAAAACTGAGGCTTCTGTATGACAAAGGTCAGAAGCAAGAACTGACATCGGTTTTAGCCTATCTTCATATGCATCAGCTTGTCCTCTTCCATTTTACATCCTGACTGTCTGCCCTGAGGACTTCAAGTTCCAGTATCAGATGCAATGACAACAACCTTAGCCAGATCCTACAAATGCATCAGGTCAAACTTCTATATATATGGATGACCAATCTGTTATATACAGATATTTCATAAAGGAACAACTTCTCTGACTAACCCCTAACTGATATGCCCAATAATCATTTATAAAGGTTAAAATATTAAGTAGGTAAGTTTTATTTTTTTGCTATCCTTCTGTTGTTAATTAATTTATTTTTTAAAAGATTTTGGTTGTTTTAATTTTTTTAATTTTTGTTTATTTTTGAGAGAGGGGCAGATAAAGAGGGAGAAAGGGAGACACAGAATCCAAAGCAGTATCCAGACTCTGAGCCAAGAGCACAGAGCCTGACGTGGGGCTTGAACCCACAAACTGTGAGATCACGATCTGAGCTGAAGTCAGATGTTTATTCAACTGTCACCCAAAAAAGATTTTGTTTTTAAGTAATCTCTATACCCAAGGTGGGGCTCAAACTTACAACCCTGAGATTAAGAGATGCATGTTCTACTGACTGAGCCAGCCAGGTGCCCCTTCTATTGTTAATTGCTAAGTCTTATTGGATTTTGCTAGATCAAAGCGCTGGTATGAATACTGCTTTTTAGAGTTTCTGAAGGTTTGCTTTATAACCTAATACATGGTCAATTTTTGAAACTGTTTCCACATATGTTTCAGAACAAGGTATACTCTCTGTTGAGTTTGAAGTTCTATAGAACTTGTTACTATGCTATACAAATTCTGCATATGCTTAGTTAATTTTGTCTATTTGATCTAATTTTTAAAAATGTGTTAACATCTTTAATTATGATAGTGGCCCCATAATTTCTTTTTATATTTCTGGTATTTTTGCCTTATACATTTTTGAAATATATTGTTAGGTACATAAAAGTTCATGACTAATATAGCTCTTCATGGACCATACATTTTATCAATATGAAATATCTATTTTTCACCCCTTTTAATGTTTTTGTACCACCTTACCACCTGTCATTACTACTAATTAGTAATTGAAATGATATGTAAAATGCTTAGTGTCATGCCTGAGAGATAATAAATAGTAGCTGCTGCCATTATTATTATTATCATAATAATTATTATTATTATCATAATAATTATTATTATTCTGGGTCCCCCTGTGTACAGGTTGTCTTTGGGTAGACAAAGAGGGAAAGAAAGGACTGAAGGATTCTAGGCTAAGAAAAAGAGTAACTGCCTCAGAGGCACTGCATAGTGATGCTTAGGGCTTCTTTCCCCCTGAACAATGTGATGGAACTCCAGGGAAGAGAGGCCCTTAGGCTTGGACAAATCACCAGAAAGTCTACCAGGAGAGGTCTTCTAAGCAGCCAAGAGAGAATATCAGAAACATATTTTCTCGTTGGATTTTGGCCTTTCTACTTTCGAGGCCCAGCTGAAACCAGGGATGGAAAAAAAAAGCAAAACAAGGTCAGGCCCAGTAGTAGACATATTTCTGGGGTTGGGAGGTCAGATTGATCTCTTCTGAGGTCCCCTCAGATTTGGGCACAAATAGGCCTATAAAAGCAATGCCCAAAGTAGTGGTAATTCTCCACCCAGTGGAATTCTCACCTCTGCCAACTTAGATGTGTTGAAGATTCTCTTCTCACTGCCCCATTCCTTTCATCTGCATCTCTCAGGTCTGCCCTGCAGTCGAATCCATTTTTATTTTACTAGATGTCCTCATTTCTGTTGTGATGTTCACTATCAATTGCTAACTGTCCTCAATGTGTATGTATGCTTATGCACGTGTATGTTTGCCTGTGTGTATGTGTGTGTGTGTCTGTTTGTCTGTCTGTCTTTACGTATGTATGTTTTTAAAACCCCTGAGTCAGGGTAGCCTTGCTAACTGGACACTTGATTGTTTAAAATCCTTTGACTCCAAAACCCCACCACCTGCCTAAAATTCTTCTTCAGTTCTCTTTAACTTGCTACCTGAAATTCACAGAATCACAAAAGATTAAAGCTTGAAGGTACTTTGGAGATTAACTAGTGCAAGGATCTTATTTCACTAAAGAGGGAAGTAAAGTCCAGAAAGGTGAAGTGATTTGCTCCAAATCACACAACTAGTGGTACTGGTATGTTTTTTAATATATTACCTATCATGTGTCAAGTATCTAGGTAGGTATTTTACATGTATTTTCTCTAATTCTGATAATAACTCTCTAAAGTAGGATTGATTCCCTTCATTTCCAGATGAGGAAATGTGTTCATAGAGGTTAAGGGATGTGACCAGAGTTTCACAGCCAGTGACTGCAGAGCCAGGATTTGAACCCCGGTGTAACTCCAGAGCCCATGCAGTTTCCCAGAGCACCTCTTAGTCAATCATACTGGTGGGAACAATGAATTTAGGGTGGGAACAACCCTAACAAAGACCAGAGAAAAAAGAGTGCAAACAGAAAGTCAGGCACAAAAGAAATCGAAGTGTTTGGAGATGGGAAAAGGCTCAGACCCACACTGAAGCTATCCCCTGAATGCTGTGCATTTCTCCAAACGACCAGAACTGTGATACAAAGTGCTGTTTCCCCTGAGTGATATTTCCCAAGTCTGAGAAGATGTGATGCACTAGGAATTCTTTCAGCCTTACCATTTGAGAATAAAGAAGTAGGGAAAGAAGGGAAGGGGGTGAAATTAGAAATTCAAATGGCAGCTGATGAAATCACTTTGGACTCCACAGTTATTAACCCCAAGTTGGCTCATTCCTCTAAATCTTGAGCTCCCTCTCAAGTGTACTATACATTAAGTGCCAGAAAGTATTGATCTCTCCTATCATACAGCTAGTACATCTCTCCACCACTGAAATGCAAAGAAGCAATAAATGCTGAATAAGATATTTCTTCTGGAAAGACTAATAGTGAACACATTCTAAAGATGAGGCAGCAGTGCTAAGTATCTTTCTGAAAAATGGAGACCTCCTATAGGAAGAACTACCCTAGAGGATCTACTAGGAAATTATTTTTTACTATGGGGATTCACCCCAAGCTCATTTACTCAAATAATAAACTCTGATCTTGTCAGAATACATTATTGCAAAATGTTCCAATAGCTCTTTAGAGCTTCATTTGAAGACCTTGACATGAGTCCAAAGTAAATCTCTGCCTTAGAGTTGTATTGGTAGAATGAATAAGTGCCACATGGTATTCTTTGCAGAGAGGTGTTCGTTTGATGAGGAATTGGGAAAAGCTTTTTCATAACATTTTTGCAGCTCTTTGTAAGAACTTTAGTAAATTCTGGCTTCTGTCCTTGGTCAGAAGTTAACCACTGCTAGTTAAGATAATCAGTAGTATAAAAAACAATGCTTGAGGTTTAACTCAATAGAGGGTGGGAACGGAAGAATGCAGAGAGAGCAGAGACCAAGTGCCAGACATAATTGCCAGGGGCAAAGTGAGTGTGGTTGGTCTCTGAATAGGCCATAGGCCAGACAGTAACCAGAATGATTTTGGTGTTGCTTACTTGTTTAGAGGATTCCTGGGGTAGAAAGAGATGCATAGCCTGCTAAAGCCCTACTTGATTTGTAATCTTTTAAAAGATAGGACTAGTGAATAAGAGCTTGACTTACATTACCCCTAAAGTGAGTCCTAGCACCTCACTCAATTACTAGATCTAGATGATTTCACCATGCAGAACACCTAGAGTGGAGATGTGGTCAAACGTACCAATGTCACAGGAACAAACTGTGAATCTTCCCCCTTGTTTTCCTCCATAGATTTGAAAACACTTACTGGGCAAATTTGAGAAAAGCAGAGAAAAGCAGACACTCAAAACCTTTGCAGGCTCTTCAACACTAACCCTGGACTTACACTAATTTACGGGGACCCAAAACCCCATTAACACTGAGCCTTATTTTTTTTTAATGTTTATTTGTTTTTGAGAGACAGAGAGACAGAGCGTGAGCAGGGGAGAGGCAGAGAGAGAAGACACAGACTCCGAAGCAGGCTCCCGATGCGGGGCTCAAACTCACAAACCACGAGATCATGACCTGAGCCAAAGTCGGCTACTTAACGGACTGAGCTACCCAGGCACCCCAATACTGAGCCTTATAAAGGAGAGTTATTACATAGAATTTAACACAATCAACACATGGTTGGTCCTGTGGGACCCAAACTCTTTTCCCATGGCTATTTTCCCATGATCTAAAGATGTAGATAAAATTAGACAATCTCAGCAACTGGAAGCATCTTTACATTGACTCCTTGACTCAGGAACTATGAGCTTTTATAACAGAGAGGGCCAAATGTAAACTCTTGGAATACCCCCTCATTGGCAAAATACTTACAGAAAAGCAATATTATTGTATGACACCCATTATCACCTCGCAATACATTGCACAATTGTTTGTTTGTATATGGTCTTTTTCCTTCCCTAGAATATAATCTCCTTGGGGGCAGATATTTTGCCTGTCCTGTTCACTGTTCTATTCTCAGTGTTGAGGACAACTACTGGCACATTATAGATGTTCAAGTAATATTTACTGACTACATAGATGACTAAATTTCTGAAGGAAATTTCAGAAGTCAGTGCCATCATCAAAGATTTGAAAGATGCAGGTGTGGTGATTCCTACCACAATCCTATTTAAGTGAATATGAATGGGTCTTGGAATATAAAAGTGAATAATCATAAACTTAATGACTTGACATTTGAAACTATAACTTTTGTTCCAAGTGCAGTGATCTTACTGGAACAAAAAAAAATGCTACTGACACTTGGAACATAGCTGATCATTTAGTAAATGATTTTTTTTATATTTCCTAGTCCAATAAATATAAACACTTCAGACAGGCTGCTTGTAATTGGCAATGAGAACAGTATAATTTCACTGTCCTACCTCAGCTTTACATCAACTTTTTGCCACTGTGCTATATTTGCTAAACCAAACCTTGACCATCTTATTATCCCACAGGACATTATCATGGTGTGCTCTATTGATGACATCATGCTTATAAGGCTGTGTATTAATTAACTACTTTGCATATTAAACCACCCCAAAGTTTAGTGGCTTAAAACAAAAATAAATATTTATTTCTCACAGTTTTTATGGATCAAAAATTTAAGCAGGAAAGGGCAGGGAGGGCTTACCTCTACTGTGATAAAGGGGCCTCAGCTAGAACGCTCTAAGCCTGGAGATGGAATAATATGAAGACTTCTTCATTCATGTGTCTGGCAGTTGATACTGGCTATTACCTAGGAAGGTTCCAAGGGCAAATTTTGAGAGAGAAAGAAAAAAGGGGTGGGAGGAGAGAGAGAGAGACAGAGTTAAGTTGCATGCCTTTTATAGCTTAGTCTTGGAAATCACATAGCATCACTTACTTAGTTGGTTGGAGGAGACACAAGCACCCACCCAGGTTAAAGAGGGGGAGGAAACATCACAACCTCTTAGTGGGAGCAGTAACAATCACATTGTAAGAAAAACATGTGAGGTGTGGTAAATATAAAGTGTGGATATATTTGGAAAATACAATCTGCCACAGATTCAGAAGTAGCAGGTACTCTAGATACATATGCATGCCAAAAAGTGAGAGATCAACCTTTGAAAATGCAGTGGTCTACTAGTGATCAAATACAGCTAATGAACTATGACTGGATCCCAGTTTGAAAAAAACCTTTATAAAACACTGTAGTCGCTATCCATAATTTCTAACTTGAATATAAAACAAATTTTCTGTTCTCCTACTGTTCTGTATAGGTGTATCTGTGGTGTTTAAATTCAAATTTTATTTCATAGGTTATAGAATATCAATATGAAGTTGTATTAGACTAAAGAAGAAATGGGCAACCCAGAAATTCTGAATGAAACTTTGGATTGTCTTCCTTCAGAGAGGAAGTGAGTACAGCTTTGGTTATTATGAAGAATAGATGTATTATATTTAGTAAGTGTGTGTGTGTGTGTGTGTGTGTGTGTGTGTGTCTAAGTATGGAAACAAGGGTGCATGTGGATATTGAATATTCAAAGGAGTGGTGGTACCTGATATTCTACAGGAAAATTAATTTCTTGCTTAAAATCCATTTCTGTTGCTTGCAAACAAAAAACCCAACTGACATACTTCCTCAAGTCAGAGAGAGCAACACAGACACAGGATGTGAAGTAAACTCTATCATCCAGACCAACAGTGGGGATAGAAACAGCAATGGTCATCAGTGATGATGGAAGATTTTGCTATCACCTGAAGACAGTAGGAAAACTGCACCTGTAGCCATTATAAGGATCAAATGAGTCAACCTTTGAAAAGCACTTCCTACATTGGCTAGGTAGTAAAAACCATGCAAGTGCTGTTCAATAATAACAAATTAAAGAGTGCTTGCAAGAAAAAATTAAACAGCATATAAGTTTGGATTTCCACAAGGAAAAAGAGGGAATTGGGGATTAAATATCCCAGTCATTCTGTGATGATCATTTAGAGCCAAAGATACTTTTGCTATCTCTGAAAGGGTTATCCATGCTTTAGATTGCCTTCTCCTGGCAGACTAAGGTTCCTCACTCCATCCTGCTGCCATCACCTTCGTCCGCCTATCATCATCTCTGCCTACATGACTGCACTATCCTAGTAATTGTTCACTGTAACCTCCACACTCAATCTCCCTACAACCCATTTTTCACACTGCAACCAGGATGATGAAATTGAAAGTCTAACTCTGACATTCTCCCAGATGAAAATCCTCCATCGTTTCTGCATTACTGATGACAGTCAATGTCTCACTGCTTTTTCAATTCTCTTTCTAATTTTGTAAAGTTCACTTCAAGTGACCATGCTAAAAGAATAGCAGGATCTAAATATTGAGCATATCTCTAGGGAGTTTACCATTCCTCGTGAAAAACAACATCAACAAAATTAATCTAACATCCATTTAATGACATATGTATTAGTTACTATGCAGTGTGGCAGTTAAATATAATCACTCTGAGTGCATTAGGGTATCAGGGTTCAATGAGAAAAGCAGACCACCTTGAATAATATGGAATATTATAGCAATAAGACCTTTCAGAATTAGGGGGGAAATTGGAGAACTAGAGCCTAAAATACAGAGCTAGAGGATGAGAGAAAATTGCTAATCAAGTCTCCTAACACATTGGCATGATTGAACAAGTTACGGTCTACTGGGGGAACTTGGGAAGCCAGGCACATCAGCTGCTGGAGTGGGTCTGTGACGAGCTGGTGGGGAAATCTATAGTAAGCTATTGCCTTTGCACCTGAGGACAGGCCTGGATTTCTGTTGGTCGGCAGTATCAGCAGCTGGAAAGAAGAGCTGACATGGGGAGGGAGGGCCAGGCTAAACACACCATCACTTCTAACATCTGTCATTGCATCCAACCACAACTTTCAGAGAGTAACTGCTGTTTCACTTCTGCCTTCTAAATCTTGTGCACATTTTTTGGGGACAACTTTAACACAGAATCCAAGGAAAGAGATTCTGGACAAAGTTTTCTAGCTTAGCCACGATGATACAGTACAAATTCATTACTCAATAAACATTTAGATAAATGACTCATTTATATTTATTTTAAGCCATTTAACCAAATTGCTAGGTTTTGCCTTCTTGTTCTGGTTCATGGACTCTTTATGCAGGACAATTTTTACTGTTTTCTCTGATTTTAGATATTCATTCATCATCACCACAATCATATTCATATGCACTGTCTTAGTTAACTTGAGCTGCTGTAACAAAATATCATAGACTACATGGCTTAAAAAAGAAAACATTGATTTCTCACAGTCTGAAGGCTTGGGAAGTCCGAGATGAAGGTGACTGCAGTTTTACTATCTATTGAGAGCTCTCTCTTCCTGGTTTGCAGATAGCTGCCTTCTTGCTGTGCTATCACATAATGGAGAGAGAGATGACTCTGGTCTCTTTGTCTTCCTATAAGAACACCAATCCCATAAGGGAGCTCTATCCTCATGAGTTCATTGACACCCAACTCCCACTCAAATGCTCCAATTCCAAATATTATCACATTGGAGAGTAGTGTTTCAATATATGAATTTGGCAGGACACAAACATTCAGTCTGTAGTATGCATGCACACATTTACATGCACACCGACACATACACCTATACACACACACACACACACACACACACACCAGATAGTTATGGATCTTTTTAAGGTGTGTTATAGATTGGGTTCACTAGAAGAAGATCCTGAAATGGGGATTCATGTTCAAGCGATTTGTTGCAGGAGTACTCTTAGGAAAGATCAGTGAGAGAAACAGGTTAGGATAAGAGAAGAACATGGTCTCAGCTGGACGCTAACCTAAATCCGATCCCCTGGAAAAGCTTTGGAGTGTAAATTGCACCAGATAGCCCCATCTCAAGGCAAAGGCACTGGCTCTTTGTACCCTCATGCCAGTCAGTCACTGGCTGAGGTCTGTTGGTGGGGTGATGGGTGGATGCAACGCATTTGGCTGAGGGCAGTTCTCCAGAGAGCAGGCAGCCTTGGGAGTTATAAGCCCAACACTTACTTTGTAAAGAGGATGGAGTGAGGCCCAATCTCATTCACGAAGAGGTACTTTAGGAGCAGAAACCTCTATATAGACTGGGTGGGAACTAAACCAGCTGAAGCAGAAGACCCACAACAGAATCGTCTGCTCTATTCCCTTTGTTTCTGTTGTGACCTGAGACATGTCACTGATTCTGTAGGAGTTTGGTGTCTTGGCTCCTATTTCTAGATACCCCTCTGTGGCTCAGTGCTTGGTTATAGAGGCTACATTTTCCATTGGATTCATGGTTCCTATTTTCTCTCTTGTGTTACTGGCCTCAGGTTGTCTGGGGCTCATGTTTGGATGTCCACTTCTATTTCACTGTCCATCAGGGTTCTCAGTCTCCCTCTACCCTAGTACCCTACCTCCCATCTCAGCATCATTATGTTTAACATAACAATCACACCCATAAAAAGACAGTTTCCACACATAGCTTGTCTTTCCCTCATTCCACAGAACTGCCTCTGTGGTTTGCTTACTTGCCCTGATCCTATTATTTCTCTCCTTTTTCACTCAGTGTAGATTATTTATTGCTCTGTAACAAATGATCCACAAATGTAATAGCTGAAAACAACAAACATTATCTCATCATTTTGGGAGCTGGAAATTTGAGAGCAGCCTAGGTGGGCAATTGTGGTTCAGAGGGTCTCATAAGGTTGCAGTCAAGATGTTTGCCATGCTTATAGTCACCTGAAGGCTGACTGGGCTGGAAGAACTGATTCCAAGATGGTGCCCTCACACAGTACATTTGACAGAAAGCCCAAGTTCCTTGCTGGCTGTTGGAAGGAGGCCGTGGTTTCTCACCACATGGAATTCCCCATAGGGCTACTTGATCGTTCCCAGGACATGGTAGTTTACTTTTCTCAGAGTGAATGATACAAGAGCAAGTGATTCAATGTCTTTTCAGACCTAGTCTCAGAACTTATAGACAGTTACTTTGTCAAAATTATCTGTTAGACATGAGTCATTAAGTCTAGTCTATACCCAAGAGGAGTGGAATTAAGCTCCATTTCTTCAAAAGAGAAGTATTAAGGAATTTGTGGACATGTCTTAAAACCAACACATACACACCATATTAGCAGGGCCCTTGGGCAGCTATTCCCTGGTCCTCACCCACCTAGGATACTTGCAGGTCTGAGGTAGCAGGTTCTGAACCAAGAGAATGAGATTTACCTCCATGAAGGGAGGGCATGTAATCACATGGCCACTATTCCAGGACACCTAAGAATTAGTGAGAGGAGAGGGATGCACAGTGAGGGAAAAAAGGAAAAAGAAAATGGGCTCTGGGGTCAGATAGATTGGGTTTCAAACCTTCACTATGACATTTCTAACCTAGCTTGGACAAATCATTTTATTCAAACCAATAAATTTTTTTTGAGTATTAATTGTGTGTTAAGCAGTGCACTAGATGGCAGGGATAAAGTGAAGAAAAAAATTCACTTTTATGGTGCTTATATTCTGGTTAATGACTATTAAAAAGCCATTTCAATTGTGATGGAGGTTATGTGCTATTAGAGCAAAACCCAAGGAGATTTAGCCTTATCTAAAAAATAGCAGAAGACCTCCTTGGAGAAGGGACATTTTAAGTTGAAATTTGGAGAATAATTAAGAGTCAGCCACATGACAGGAACAGTTAGTGCAAAGGTACAAAAACCCTTGAACTTCTAAGGAGACAAAAGAAAGTCAGAGGGACAGGAATATTCCTGGTGAAGGAGACAGTGGGGAGAGATGAGATTGGAAAGTTGGCTAGAGACCATACTTCTCTTGAGTCTCAGAGGCCACATTAAAGATAGGGACCCATATCTACAGGTTTACAACAATGATCAGGCCAACTACTGACTTTTAATGTTCCACTAATAACTTGGAGCAAATAATTTAATCATAGCTCCATTTTTAAAGCTTTTTGTTTTAATTCCAGTATAGTTAACACACAGTGTTATATTAGTTTCAGGTGTACAATACAATGACTCAACAATTCTATATATTACCCATGCTCATCATGATAAGTATACTCTTTAATCCCCATTCCCTATGTCCCCCTTCCCCTAACCATCAGTTCATTCTTTATAGTTAAGAGTCTGTTTCTTGGTTTGTTTCCCTTTTTATTTTTCCTTTTTTTGTTTTGTTTCTTAAATTCCACTTATAAGTAAAATCATATGGTATTTGTCTTTTTCTGACTCTTTCACTTGGCATTATACTCTTTAGCTCCATCCATGTTGCAAATGGCAAGGTTTTGTTCTTTTTTTTCTGGCTGAATAATATATATATGTATTTATATATATATATATTATAAATATGTATTATTACACACACACAGACACACATACCATGTTTTTCTTATCCATTTATCTTTTGATGAATACTTGGGCTGCTTCCATAATTTGGCAATTGTAAATAATGTTGCAATAAATTTATACAGAGGTGCATATGTCCTTTCAAATTAGTGTTTTCATATTCTTTGGGTAAATACCCAGTAGTGCAATTACTAAATCTTAGGGTAATTCTATTTTTAATTTTTTGAGGAACCTCCATACTGATCTCCACAGTGGCTGCACCAGTTTGCATTCTCACCAACAGTGGATGAGGATTCCCCTTTCTCCACATCCTAGCCAACTTTTATTGTTTCTTATGTTTTTGATTTTAGCCATTCTGACCAGTGTGATGTGGTGTCTCATTGTGGTTTTGATTTGCATTTCCATCATGATACGTGATGCTGAGCATCTTTTCATGTGTCTGTTGTCCATCTGGATGTCTTCTTTGGAGAAATATCTGTTCATATCTTCTGCCCATTTTAAATTAGATTATTTGTTTTTTGGATGTTGAGTTGTAGAAGTTCTTTATATATTTGGATACTAACCTTTTACTGGGTATATCATTTGCAAATATCTTCTCCCATTTCAACTATTGATTGTTTAAGTAGAGTTGTGGCTTGAGGAGAGTTGTACAAAACCTTGAAAATGAGTTAAAGAGGAACAAAGTGGATGCCCATCAGTGGAGCACTATAGGAGTCTAAGTGGGGAGGTGATGGTGGCAGGGGAAATGAGAGACCATTAGGAGAGTAACAGATAGGACTTGGCCAATGACTATGGGCTGGAGATAGGAATCAATGAACAGAGTCCAAAAGGCAGATATTTTAATGGTGATAGTGGGTGATGGATGGGTGGGAGTAGATTTTATACATTCTGCTTTAGACAAGAGTTTTAGGGACTTGTGATATATGAACAGGAGTGTTGAAAAGGCTTGGAACCCAGAGAGGGCTGGGCTCTGAATGAAGCTGTGAAGATTTGGTATATACATACATGCTGCAATATCTTCCTGAATGAATGAGATGGCCATGATTAGAGTATAGCAAAAATCCAGGGAACTCTCATATTTAAGGAGCACGGAGAAATGGAACCTGCAAAGGTCCCTGAGCAGAAACAGAGATGGGAGGAGGAGGAAACCTGGGGTGGGGGAGTGTAAGGTCTAAGCTAAAGAAATGGTGTTTCTAGAGGAAAAGTTAAGTGGAATTAATTGTTTTAATTAGAATAAATATAATCCTTATCTCATAGGACTCTTGTAAGGATTAAAAGAGAACACAGGCAAAAAATATTTTAGTAATTCATAGAGGTTTGTAATGTTGGGTGTTCTCTTTAGCAGAGAATGGGAGTGTATGGGTAAGGTTTGGGGGAGAGAAGAAGGCCAGAATGTTCCTTCTGAAGTAACTTCCCAACACCTGATGCATCTAAAACAAACTTGCAGGCAATTATTGACATTTGGAGCCACCAGCCTTTGATACAGTGCACTATAACTTTGGAAAACATAAAAAACAATCTCTATCTGCTTAGTATTGCTTAAAAAGTCTTTCCAAGGAAGACCCACAAAGCCATTCTATTCTATAGTAAAAAGTTTTAAAATGTAAATACCCAGGGCAGTTACCACAGCAATGTGAAGGAGAGAGTATAATTATGCTATCAGATCCCCCCCCCCACTTTTTTTTAACTTCAGAAAGCACCCAGAACCAAGAAGGAGCAGGGAGGGGAGGGAGAGTTTGGTCACTGAAGGAGAAACAAGAGAGGTAGGAGACACCCAAGGCGAATTTCACTGACTTCTCAGTTTCACAATTTTGCTTCAGGCAGGATGTGTTTATCTTCGTATCTGTCCAGAAAAAATACAACTTTTGTGCACATGTACATTACATCTCTCTGGGTAGCTGGTGCTAACCCTTACCTTAGCAGAAAGAATGCTGTCTCCTGTGTGTTCCATTGGAGTGTATTTTTCTCTGCCAAACGTAGGTGACCTAATGTCTAGAATCTAAATGCAGATTCCCAACCTCACCTAATTTAGGGCACTGAGGGTGTGGAGTGGACCCAGAAGTTACCATGCTGAACCAGTGCAGGAGTCACTTAAGTTGGCCCTTTAGGAAGGGTGCAGCTGGGAACCCACCCTGGGAAACTGACCTCTGCTTCACCTGTCCAGTAAGCACTCAGGAATGTGCCAGGTTGGTAGGTTTACTTGAGCCTAAACTAGAGTTTCCAGAACAGAGCAGAGGGCTAAGAGAGTAATAAACCTCACTCTCCTCCCAAGGAAACAGGGAGAAGGAACTTCTGAATACATGCATGGGCTCCTCAGGCAAACCCATGGTATGACAGCGTGGGCAGCGGGGCCATTTTCGGGCACTGAGGCCAAGGAAGACTCGGTGAAGGCTGGGAGATTGCTGGGTCTCCATTCATGTAATCTGTAACTAGCAGTGTCCTTTGTCAGGGCCTATGAGGATATTTCTCAGTCAATCACTGTCATATGCACAATCAAGGTATTTCTTTATGCAACCATTCCTTTTCTAGGGACCCTATATATCCTTGCAGTAAATTAAATCCAGGAGGCTGTTTGTTACCATGGGATTCTGAATAATTAACTGAAGATGGCCCTTTAATTCTCCTCAATTGTATTTGCACCCATTAAGCACCTATTATGTGCAGTCTGATTGGAGACCAGAGGAGCAGAATAGTCCTTGCCCTCAAGGGGGCTTGTCTCAGTCCAGTTGGGAGATGTTAGGCTCAACCAGCAACCCTCTCTCAATGCCACACTTCTCTCTCCACGTGCCTTTCTTCTCCAGTACCCACTCCCCTCTCCCAACTCCAGCTCCTGGACTTGCAACAGATCTGCTGAAGCAAGCTCTGGGGAGCTTCAGACTCACCCTGGCGGCTGGTCTGCCTCCTGCCTGAGCCCAGCTCTGGTAACTAGATGCTAGCGCCATCTCCTCTGTGCCTCAGTACTGCCTTGGACTCTGCCTTGTATCTGTAGGACAAACCTCTGCTTTTTCATCAGAACAATGTCATCAGCTCCCCATATCACGCTGGCATGAACCACTCCAATACACAATTACATCGTGTAGTGCTAATGTTGACCTGGCTCACCCCTGTCTGTCACCCTCCTGCTCTGCCTACAGACTGAATTTCTGATGTCTGTAGCTGGGTCTAGACTCTTTGTATGTGACTTGCCTTCCTGTTCCCAATTCTAGTGAACAGACCTAATTCTAGAATTTGCTCCTTTAATAATCAGTCCTACCCCATTTCAGTTAATCATAGATGTGCAGCTGTTTCTTGAGCTATGTCAGGGAAAAGGGAATTTAAAAAAAGACAACAAATGCAAGACAACGTGCACACAAATGTTCAATGGTGTGGTACAAATGTTCAATGGTGCGGTACAGGGCACGTACACACAAATGTACAACATGTGGTACAGGGCACACACAAAACGGAATGTCTCCAACTGAGAGCACAGTGCATATTCTGCTGGACCAGACCTGTATATGCTAGAAGAGGAGTTAGTCATCCAATCATGAGGTTGTATTGTCTCCGAAGATGCTCCCATAAAGCAAGAGAAAATAGAGAGAAAGAACAGCAAAATGCTGAACTCCTCAGCTAAAAGACAAACAAAAAACCCCAAGGTGGCTGGCAAGCCATGCGCTAAATTCCAAACAAGTAAAAGATAATTCCACCCACTGACTGGAAGAATGTTGGTCCCAGGGACTACTTAAAATGCGAAGTCAAAACAGGAATTCATTAGCCTTTCTTCAAGTTTCCTGACTTGGTTGACTATCCTCCAGCCATCCAGACTAGAAATCTGGTGTTAGAACAAAAATGAAGACTGACTCCAAAGACTGAGCACAAAGTGGAAGTCACTACTGCAGAGCCAGGGATGAACCCAGCAGAGCCTAGGTTCTGGAGAATGAAGTTGCAACAGGTCACAGAGCTTCCTGTATTGTGAAAGCAAAATCTCTGAGAGCTGCTGACAAGGACTTGATAGAGGTACATTCTGTCATGTGCATGAAGCACCCTTTTTGGTATAATGACACTTGGCTGCTTCTGTTGTGTGTCTCACATGCTGAGGAGGGCTTACAGCATCTGCCCCTGTCCCCCAGCGGGCCTCTTCTGCTGTCAACAACGGAATCACACTATTGCCTTCTTCCACAGACACCTTTATCAACTGAGAATCAAATCACTTGATCACCTATGTCTTTTCATTTCTCATTTGTCTCTTTCCTCTTCCATCCTACTTGTGTTGATTTAGTTTAGTCCTAATCGCTTCAGATTTTAGTGCACATCACTGTTTCTTTTAAGTCTGTGTGCCCCTGGCACCCCATTGTTTACACATTCTCCCACCACAGTGCTTGGTTTGTGGCTCTTGTCTCTCTTGACTGGTGAGAACATAGATGATCTCATGTCTTAGTTTTCCTTATATGTTCAGAAACTATTATAATCTACATGTCCAGTAGGCATTTAATAAATGAAAGAGAATGAATGAAGACCTGTTGGTATTTCTTCACAAATTACACCATCTTCACATCATATATGTGAATAAAAGGAGTGTGCATTTTAAACTGAGCCATTGATCTCATATGTATGACTCAGCTCATCAGTAATCCTGGATGGTGATGGTAGGAAGATTTTGCTATAGGGTGAATAAAGAGTATTTTTCCTCATGAGCCCTATTTCAGCCTGTCTTGTTTATCAAATACTTGGGCATTCAATTCTTATAACTTATGAATTCCTATATATTCATCATCTGGGAAAATTCATAGAACCTACTTGCGAATGGAAAACAATTTGCTGGTATTTTTTCCCCTTTTTGGCACATGAATAAACGGAATATTCTGACAACTTCAGTATCTCTTGCTTTGCTGACTGCCTTGCCTAATATTTGTCTTCAGCAATTTCACTGTAGTTATTTTTTTCTCACAAAGAAATACGTTTCTTCACATTTAAGAGGCACAAATTGTTGCTCCCACTTCTCAAAAGGAGATGTGGTGTTTCCAGATTTAGAAAGACACTTCCAGCTGCCAGCTCTGTCAGACCCTGCCTTGGCTTAATGAGAAATGTTTCTGTTTTTCTTAGGCACAGAAAAAAAAAAAAAGTAAAGCCCCCAAATTATTTAAGTATCTTTTGGTTTGGTTTAGAGGCCAAGAGAGGCAGTTACATGAAATCTGGAGTAATGAGCTTGGGTTGAAGACTTGGACTCACTACCAAAGGCCGTGCTTGGCTTTCCACAAATGGGAAAGCCTCTGCTTCCTTGCTGGTATAACAGAGAGGTTGATCTATATAGTTTTTGGAGTCTGTTCTAGTTCTAAAGTTCTATGATTTGACATACTATTCTCCTCTATTGCTACATAAGTTTGGGTTGTGTATGCCCTCTCTAAGGGAGAGAGACTATGCTTTATTGTAAGAAAGTGGCCATGGACAATGGAAATGGATTTTTTGACAAATTTTGACTCCCTCTTCAGCACATGGGGAATGACAAATGGGTAACACAGACAGGAAATGAAGAAAGTGTGGACCAGGGCGGGCTTCCTCTCCTCTCTGGGAAACAGACCTGATTGGCTTTGGAAGGGGCCTGGTTTGGGGTCTATCTTGTGGCTACTTTGGAACCTCTATTGACCTGGTCACTCAGGTTCCATGACATTCCTTCACAGGGCAGGATTTTTGGTATGTGGACGTTTCCCTAAAGGTCTAGATCTCTGGTCTCTGGAACACCTGAATTGAATGAGGCCTCGAGAAAGGAGAGTGTTCTCATCCTCCTTGAACTTCCAGCTACCACTTCCAAATTGGCTGTGAACTTCAGAATCAATGGTGATTCCTTGAGGTAGAGGACTGGTACTGGACCACTGGTTTCGGGGCAAAGTAGGCACACTAATCTCAACTCTTTCTGCCACAGACCTCGGCCACTGTAGCATTTCCTTTTGCTAAAGAGTTTGGGGGACTCCCTGTTTTCAGCAGGTCTTCAGGGAAGCCAGAGCTGCAGCAATGGTGGTAAAGAATGTTTTTTTTCTGGCAGACAAACGGGTTTTCTTTGAAGCGATCTGGGTAGGCACCCATGGGTTTCTGGAATGTATCACAGGCAGGAAACCCCAGGATAGGAGAATAGATTTCCTGCCCTTGGAAGGGGGGGGGGTGCAGAATTTTATTGATTTGATTATGAAAAAGAAAGATCTCATGTTGAGCTGCAAATGGGTGAAATAGGACATTTAAATTGTACCATATTTAGTTTCTCCCACAGATTACAGTTACTCATTAAGTGCTTTTTGACTGACTGAATGAATAAATGAAATTCATGTCAGCAAGAAACTGAGGAGAAAGGAGTTCTGCTGGCCATTAGCTGTTGGTCTTGATTCATCCTCTAAGGTGCAGCTGGTGCTAAACAATGGGCAGGGTTTCCAAAGAGTAAGTGAAAATTGGCCCATTTCTTTACTTTCAGGTTTTTATTTCATTCCTTAGCAGATGCCAACCAATCTGAAACCTCCTCTTCCTTTTCTTCCCACTTTCTCCCTTTTCTATAATCCAGTCTTCTACAACCTTGGCCTTCACATTGAAAAACTGGTCAAGAGGAACGAATGTTGGGGTTGAAGGAAACCAATCAGATTCTAGACTGAGCCTGAGAGCATTCCTTTGTGTATCCCTGCATACATACACCTTGAGCCCCGAGAAGGTGAACAGGCAACAAATTTTAAGGACTTAGCCTTCAGGGTGCTGAGTCACGCAAGTCCTTAGGGTTGCCTGGGCATCATACAAAAGGAGCTCCAAGTGCAGACTCAAGATTTAGTGGCTTGAAACAAAAGCCATTTTATTATATTTCACTATTTTGTTGGTTGGAAATTTGGCAGTTCTTAGTTGGGTGATTCTTCTGCTCCACTTAGAGTTGTCTGGATTTGCTCAGGGTATTCAGTGGCAGCTGGTCTAAACTGAAGGGTTCAAGATGGCTTTTCTCACATTCATGGCACCTTAATGGAAGTGGCACTGACTGAAAGGTTAGCTTGACTGCTCCCTCGTCACATAATCTCAGGGACTTTCCACACGGCCTCTGCAGCAGGGGAGCCAGAATTCTGATGCAGCTACTCAGGGCTCCAAAAGAGCAAGGAGGAAGTGGCCTGTTCTCATAAAGGCTAGTCCCAGAACTAACACATCTTTTTCAGAGTACTCTAGTGGCTAATATTACAACCTGACTGGGCTATAGGATCCCCAGATATTTGGTTAAACATTATTTCTAGGTATGTACTTTGAGGATGTTTCTGGATGAGGGCATTTGAACTGGAAGTTTGAATAAAGCAGACTGCCCCTCCTAATGTGAATGGTTACCAATCAATCCATTGAGGGCCTAAATCTAACAAAAATGCAGAAGAAGGAAGAATTTGCATTCTCTGCTTGACTGCTTGAGCTGAGACTCTAGTCATCTCCTGCCTTCAGACTGGGACTCACACCAACAAGTGCTTCTGGTCCTCAGGTCTTTGGATTCAGAATAGAACACCACTGGCTTTCCTGGACCTCCAACTTGCAGATAATAAATATTGAGACTTCTCAGCCTCCATAATCATGCAAGCCAATTTCTTATAACAAATCTCTTTCTTTTATAGTTATATGTACTCTACAGATTCTATTCCTATGAAACCCCTAATACAACTGTTTCAGCTTAGAATCAAAGGGAGAGGAAATAGAGCCCATCTCATTAAGGGAGGAGTATCAATGAATTTGTAGCTATCTTTAACACATCCGGGGTCTATAGGTTTCATGCTAGTGCACACACAACTGGGATTACCCCCTGCTGGGAATCAGCAGAATGAGGACCTATGATTCTTCATGCCAAGGGATACCTGGCATGGGAACATTTGGGTCTATTGAATCAAAACTTGACTAGACAGAATGGAGCAGAGGCTTGTGTGCTATTAGATGTGACACTTACATCTGCAGAAGGTTCTGGCTCTAATTGCCTGACTTAAGAAGAATTTTGAAAGTGTAATCCCTAGAATTAGGCTTTTGGATGATTTTCATTTTATCTCTGAACTGTGTTTTCCCATGTTGGTAGCGACAGAGAGGAACACTGGCTTCTTAGCCTAAATTAGCCATTTCAGTGTGACCTCAAGTCCTTCATTTCGTTTTTATACTGCTAAACTCAACCCAACTTTTCAATAAAGCTAACAGATGCAAGAACTCTCAAGGATAGGGTGCTGGACTCTTTGTACCTTATCTCCAATCATCCTAGTAACTATGCACCATCCATGTGCTAGCCCCATTTTGCAGATGAGGAAGAGCAGCTCAAAAAGTTTACACAGAAAGGGGCATTCTTGCTATTTGAACCAAGGCCTGTTTGGTTCCAAATCCTTTTTCCACTACCCCCATGTGATCTTTGGGAAATCAGAGAGCCTTAGTAAAAATCCATACTGGACTGCCCAAGAAAGCACAAAGCCAACAAGGCTAGACTGACCAGCCAGCAAAAGGTCACAAGATTGAGGAATCTTGAGATACATAAAAACATAAAGGAGCAGATTTATTTGTGCTTTTTCAGAACTATTTTCTTTTTATAAAATACCTCTTTGCTAAATTACTTTGAACAGATAGCCCTACTAGGGTATTTAAGGATGAGCCAATATGCAAAGAACTGTGAAAAAGAATCACCTTGATATTATTCCCTTCTCACAGTACCTAACAGCATTAGTCTGGGTCTTTGGAAAAGATGGTGTGAAAGGAACTGGGGAGGTTGCTAGTAAGCCTGGAAGAGTCAGGCTGCAATGTAATCTAACCCTCTAGTCAGTGAAGGTGAGCAAGGTGGAGGCATCCTAGATGGCTATGTTGTTTCAGGGAGGCTCAGTTTAGCTGCTAGAGAGTCCTTGAGTCAAAATTGGTCATCAACTGAGTCTGTATCTTCTTGAGGAATGGGCCTATGTCAGAATTCCTGTCCTGCTCAGTTACTGGCCAGGAGTGGCCTATGGATTACAGAGTGTGGCAGTTGGGTCCTTGGTCCATTGAACACCCAGAGTTGGAGGCTTACGAGGTGTGTTCTCATGGCTGCCACATTAACAAAGTTATGAGCATATATGAGATGCTTAATAAATGCATGTGGAAACATGGTGTCCAAAGCAATCTTCTTTTTTTTTTTTAATTTTTAATGTTTATTTTATTTTAAGAGAGAGAGAGAGAGACAGAGAGACAGAGAGTGAGTGGGGAAGGGGCAGAGAGAGAGAGGGAGACACAGAATCTGAAGCAGGCTCCAGGCTCTGAGCTGTCAGCACAAAGCCCAAGGGTGGGGCTTGAACCCATGAACCACAAGATCGTGACCTGAGCCAAAGTTGGATGCTTAACCAACTGAGCCATGCAGGTGCCCCCAAATCAGTTTTCTAACACTCTGTGAAATTCCTATTTCTGTGTTTTCACTCAACTTTTCCTGTTTTGCTTGCTCTTCTCTTCTGTATCTACATCCAGGAGCCAGCTCAGCTCCCATCTCCAAGATGTCTTTTCTAACCCCCACTGCCAGAAGCAATCTTGTGAATTCTTCTAGGCACCCATGATACTATCTCTATGTTTTTATCATTGCATCTAATATAGACTAATGCATACTGGATGTATCCATTTGTATAGATGAGATCCTCGAGACCTAGGGTAGGGTACTACCTTTTGTGCGCCCCCCAACCCCCAGAGCAATCTAGTGCAGGGCTTTGCACATAGTAGGTGCTTAATAATTAGTTGTTGAATTTGGTGAGACTCTTGAAATAGGATGTACCTGAATATATCTTTAGGAAGAACTAGTAGTATAGTTCTGCCCAGAGTCTCTTATAAGAACTTGAAATAGTGTGTCCAAAACTGACCACCTTATCATTTCCCTGAACTTACTTCATGCCTTCTATTTCAGTGCTCACTGCCCATGCTCTAGTCCCTAAGTCAGTCAATCTTAACATCCTCCTTGGTTGCTTCCCTGGGTCATACCCTGACTTATGGGGCTACTTTGGAAGGGTCTGCTTGGTCTTCTTTCCATCCTTGAAGTTTCCATCCTCTCTCACCTGGACTATTGTACTGGCTTCCTTGTGGACTGTTCTGATGTGTGCCTTCTCCCTCTCCAAGCCCTTCCATTATCTTACTCACTAATGTGCAGTTAGTAAGGTGCCAAAGGCACAGAACATAAGGAGACACAACTCTCGAGATCATGGAGGTGCCAAGAGAAAAGGCCTCCTTAAATTTTGCTCCCTACATGCTTCACTCACTTCATTCTAGTCTTGGGCCTACCAGAGTCCAACTGTGATAATGACTTTCCTTTACTGAAAGTTCTACTAGCACTCTTCATTGCAGTAGATCCCAACCATGTCTGTGCATTGCCTGCAGACCTTGGTAAAAAGAGACTCTTTGACCCCACCCCAGATTGAATCACATTGGTAGTAGGTAGGGTTGACGAATCTGCACAGCCAGGTTTGGGAACCACTGGCTTATAGGACTAAGTCTAGACTTTGGAATAATATTCACGCTCCCTCCCAATTTGGTATCTGCCTGTTTCTGGCTTTATTTTCAGTCAGTTTCCTCTTGGGAGACACTCAATAGGCCAATCATACAAAATCGCTCATGCACCCAGGTATGCCCTGCATCTTTGTGTCTCCATGCCTTTGCTTGGGTTTCTCCCTCTGACCAGAATGCTTCTCTTGGTCTTGCCCATTCTCCTAGGCAAAATTCTACTTGGTCTTCAGGATCCACTTCAAATGCCATCTCATCTCTGAAATTGTTTAGGATCTTTCCTCCTGCCTTTTAACAGAGCATTTCCATCTCTGCTTTCATGTATTTTACTTATAACATCAGCAGCACCTCTCATGCCATGTCACATTGGTTCTATGAGGGCCCCCCTCCCTGCCCAGGTCCTAGGGGCCAGGAACTGCTTCTTTATATTGGATATGTAGCATCTCCCACCTTGCCTAGAGCACAGTGAGCATCTATTAGTTGTTTCTTGAACTAACTGGAAATAAGTATAACTAGTTAAATTTAACCTTTCATAGCACCTAACATAATGCCTTGAACATAAGTCTTTAAAATATTTGTCAAATAAATAAATGAACAAAGGAATAAATATGGGCCAGAGTTTAACATCACCATTGAGTCACTTCAAGGGAACTTGTGTTTTGATATCACACAATAGAGCTCAAATGTCAGTGTGCATAAATAAGAATCATCTAGGATGTTATTAAATATTCAGACTCCTGGCCACACTTCCAGAGACGCAGATTCAGTAGGTCTGGGTAGGGCCTAGGAATTTACATTTGTAAGAAGTATCTCGGGAAATTCAGGTGGCCCACAGACACTGGGTCTTCTTTAGCAGGTGGTATTTACTCTCTAGAGGGATTCTCAGACCAGCTGTATTCAAGTTCAACCCTTAATGTTAAAGATATTGTGGAGTGTTGTCAGGAAGACATGGAAAAGGCAGCAGGCTCCATGTGGCATCTGATGGGTTTCAGACTCTGGTAAGGCCATTCTTAGGCAGTCATGGAATTCTGCAATAGCAGGAAGAATGGCAGGCCCTGCAAGCTTCACTTTGATTGCAGAGACCCTGGTTTCTGGCTTGTGCCTATTTTCTGCTGTGACACACAGCTCTGTTTGAAAAGCCCCCAGCTCCTGATACTGATTGGATCTTGGCAACTGCCTGGCTTGCTTCTACTCTCTAGGTACAGCCTCTGTGGTGGTTCCCACAGAGCTATTGTTTTCATCACTTCATCACTTCATCATTATACTTCCTCCAGCCTTACCTGAAAAGGGCATATTGGGCAGGTCTGATGGAAGGAGCCCAGGAAGATGAGCCACCAGCTCTAAGTCTTAGTCTGAACTCAGCCACTAACCACTCACCAGACTTAGTGCAAGCTACTTAAAACCAACAAGAAGACACTTAATGACCACCTGCTATGTGCAAAGCATTGTCTGCTGATCCCCTAGGATCCAATTCTCCAGGTGTGAAGTCCCCTGCTATCCTAACTGCTCCAAATTGAACAGAAAGCCAACAAAATAAAGCTAATTTCATTTTAACCTTCTCTTGAGGTCCAGGAACCGAAACATCCTCTCAGAACAAAAGGGTGACTAGAATGTTGTTGGTAAAAAGGACCTCTGAAAGATCCCTTGACAGAGTTGCTGATTCGTCCTCATACTCTCTTCTGTCCTCAGCATTCTTCCAGGCTCTGTGTAGAGATGGAAGAAGCTGTGTGTGTGCCAGAGAAGGGCACTTCTGGGAAAATGGAGCTTGCAAGCAGAGCAGAGCCTTCTGTATTCAGGGAAAACCCTGGACAGGGAAGCAGCACTTGGAAACTGAAAAAGGAATAGGACTCGAGGGGGTTGGAGGAAAGAAGACATCCACACACACCCAGTTCACCAACACAAGCATAAGCCACATCGATTCATCATTGAGCATCTCTCCTCAAATCCAAGGGGAAAGAAGGCAAGTCAGTACAAACATGAATAACCCTTACAGTATGAACCCAAGAGATTAGCCAGTTTTTGAAAGACACATGGGTCAGGGAAGATCTCCTTAGCTTGGTGCACTATACCCACCCACCAGCAAACCCCCAAGCCTCACCCGTCCCTGGACCTGTGTTTCCTTTCCCACACCAAGTGGGTACAACCCCAACTCTGGCATTTTGATCCTGTACCTACACTTCTTACTGAACTGTCCTTGGCCTTTCTCAACCTTGTGTCCTTTCTCAGCTTAGTTTCTGTTCCTCTCCTCCAGGAAGTCCTCCCTGTTCTACCAACTGGCAGCAAGTAGACACCCGGCTGAGCTCCAGTCTAATGCCTCCTACTTTTCCACTCCTAAAGAATCCTTACATACCTTCCTCAAGGGCCACCATATTTGGAAGGATGTCATCTATTGATCACATTTCTTTTGTAGATGTTGACCTACTAAATCATGGCAGACCAGGCAATGATGTATTTCCCCAATTTTATCACTCAGAGAAGATCCAACCTCACAGAGAGTACATCTTTCCCACTTAACCATCCTGGTGCTGCTCTTAGTACCAAAATCATCTCTTACCTCCTTTTACCCTTTCTCTTCAGATTAAGTGTTAAGAAAACATTTAACTTACATACTGCACTCTTATTTGACACCATATGAAAAACAGTTGTTCCCATATTCTCCAATAAATGAAAACGAGTGGATGATCTTTGAAGAAATTTCTATTGAAGTAGACTCAGAAAGATGTTAATCAAAAAACTACCCAGATCCAATCATTTAACAAGTTAGTAATTTTAAACCTTTAAGAGAGAGATGCTTCTGAGGCTATTTAACTCATCCAGGGCATAAAGGAAAAAGCCTCCTCGTTTTATGAAGCCAACGCATGATTGGTACCAAAACTCACAGAGATCAAGCACACACCACACATTTCATACAAGCATTGCCCAGAACACACACACACACACACACACACACACACACACTTTAACACTGCACCACACAGACTCACACCATACCTACACCACACACACACCACACACATATCACATACACATGTACATGTACACACACATGTACACCACACTAAGGTATTCTCACTTTTAAATATGATATTAAAATTCTAACTAAATACTAACAAATAGAATCCAGTAGTCCATTAAAAAAATAAACTGTGAGGAAGTGGGGTTCTTTTCAGGGTGATTCAATTTTAGAAAACCTAATAGTGTAACTCACCCTATTAATAGTCAAAGGAGAAAAGCTATGATTACCTTTGAAGATACAGAAAAGGAATGTAATAAAATTGAACATTCATTTATAGTAAAACAATAACAATAATAAGAGCTAATATTTATTTTGTCCTTATTGTGTCCTGAGTACAGTCTGACATGCTTTGCATGTATGTCCTTATTTAGAGAAATGAGAAGGGGCCAGTGATGAAGGTATTATCTATCATGCTCATTTTACACATAAGAAAACTAAAGCTTGGCAAGGTTAAGAATCTTGCTTCAGGTCACAGAGTGAGGAAGTGGGTTGTATATACCTAGCAGGTAGCATATTCCTAACCACTGTATCAAAATAGGAATTTAGGAATACTTCCATAATATAACAGACATATGTATACCAAGTTATAATTTGGCATCATGATTAATGAGAAAACAAAGGAAACATTTCCACCACAGTAAAAACTAAGACAAGCATGTCCACTATCACTGCTATTATTTAGCATTTTTCTGGAAGAGCTAGCTAATACAATTATAAAGGAGAATCAATAAAGGGTATACATATTGTAAGAATGGAGGCAAAATTCTCTTTACTGCAGATGATATCACAATATATCTGAGACCCAAGGGAAACAACTGAAAAACCATAAGAAACAATATAAGAATTCAGGGAGGTGGCCAGTCACATATTAATATTAATAAAGAGTCAGTAACTTTCCTGCATGCAAACAGCCACCAGTGGAAATTTTAATGGAAATAAGGATCTTATTCACAAAAGCAATGAAAAATGAAATACTTACAAATAAGTTACCAAATCGTATGTGTCATATTATATGAAGGAAAAAGTACAACATTGAAAGACATAAAAGAAGACTTGAATTCATCAAGAGACAGCTCCATTTTTTAATGAAAAACGAAAGAATATAAAGTGCCAATTCTGTCTTTGTTATAAACTCAATGCCGTGCCATCAAAATACTGACAGAACTTGATGAAATTTAAACTTAATCTAGAGGAATAAACTAGTGAGAACAGTAAGGAAAATTGTGAAAAATAAAGGAGGGAAACAAGCCCTACCAGATAATAGGATGTAGTAGAGTAACATTGACAGTGTGGTCCCAAGTCAACAAGAAACTGGCAGGACAGTGAAGGAGAATACGGTGGCCCAGACATAGACCCCCAAACATGTGGCAATTGACACATGCTGCAGCATGTGATGTAGGTATCATTTCCAATCTATGGGGAAAACAGATCCATAAATAGTCTTGAGACAACTGGTAGCCATTTGGGAAAATAATACTACTAGCCCGTCACCTCATTCCTTATACTAAAATACATGTTGAAGGGACCAAAAATATAAATGTACAAATGAAGTCATAGCTTTATTATGAGAAAATATGGGTATATATATATATTTATAATCTTGGGATGGATAAAGACTTTCTAAGCATGAAAATTCCTAGACTATAGGGATGTCTGGGTAGCTCAATCGGTTGGGTGTCCCACTTTGGTTCAGATTATGATCTCACAGTCGCGAGTTCAAGCCCCATGTCAAGGATCTGTGCTGACGGCTCAAAGCCTGGAGCCTGCTTGGGATTCTGCGTCTCCTCTCTCTGCCCCTCCCCCACTCACACGCTGTCTCTGTCTCTCCTTAAAAAATAAATAAACACTAAAAAAAATTCCTAGACTATAAAAAGGGGAAAGTAACTACATAAAATAAGCTTCTGTGTTCAAAAGATAAAATTCCAGTTATAAGATAATTAAGTCCTGAGATGTAAGCCTGATGGCTATAGTTGTAAATGCTAAGTTGTAAACTTGAAAGTTGCTAAGAGAGTAGATCTTCAAAGTTCTCACTGAAAGAAAAAAGATTAAAAAAATAAAAAAATAAAGAAATGTAAAATAAAATAATGAGTTATAAACTTTCACATAGATTAGAAAATAATAAAAATAATAATATCCAATGGACGAGAAGATGAGAACCTGACAATTATTGCCAGTTATCTCATCAATTATTGGTCAGAATCTAAATACAAAAATCATAATTTTTTTGGAAAAGTTTGGCAGCATGTACTAAAATTTTGAAAATCCTTAGGATGTTATGGGTTAAATTGTGTCCCTTCCCCACAGGGGGGAAATATATATATATATAGTCCTCACTACCAGCATCTCAGAATGTGACCTTATTTGGAAATCAAGTGATTGTAGATGTCATCAGTTAAGATGATGTCATAGTGGAGTGGGGTGTGTCTTAATCCAGTATGACTGGTATCCTTATGAGAAGAGAGCCACATTGAGGCGGAGACACAACATAAGAATACCATGTTACATGAAGGCAGAGATCCGAGTCGCCATTTCTGCCAAGGAATACCAAAGATTGCCAGCAAGCCACCAGAAGCTAAGCCACCAGAGGCAAGGAAAAGGACCCCCTAAAGGTTTCAGAGAAAGCCCAGCTTGATGTCTTGGTTTTGGATTTTGAAGCTTCAAAACTGTGAGACAGTACATTTCTGTTGTTTTAAGCCACTCGGTTTGTGGTACTTTGTTACAGCAGCCTTAGGAAATTAATACAAAGGACAAATTCCACATCTAAGAATTTATTTTCCCTGAATATTCAATTCTATGTATATAAAGATGGCCATTTCTTTGTTAGTTGCAGCCCTGAAACATTAGGTGCTATGCAAATATCCAACAGCAGAGAACTCTTCAAGGAAATTATGCTATTTCTTTAATGGAATACTAAATGGTGGTTAAAACTAATAAAGGAACTAAAAATATGTGAATTCAGGAAATGGCCAAGACAAGTTGGTAAGTTGAAAGATCAAGTTGTGGGGTGCCTGGGTGGCTCAGTCGGTTAAGCATTGACTTCGGCTCAGGACTTCGGCTCAGGTCATGATCTCACAGTTCATGGGTTCGAGCCCTGCGTCGGGCTCTGTGCTAACAGCTCAGAGCCTGGAGCCTGTCTTTGGATTCTGTATCTCCCTCCCTCTAACCCTCCCCTGCTTGTGCTGTCTCTGTCTCTCAAAAATAAATAATAAAAAACATAAAAGAAAATTTAAAGAAAGATCAAGTTGTACAGCACAAGTCATATATGAGACTAAACTTACCTTTTAAAAGTCATAATAACATGCTAGGATGTGGATAGAAAAAACACTGATGTACTTTTCACAAGTTGCTATTTGATGGTAGAGGTGTAGATAATAGGAGAGGCTTTGCTTTTTCACATTGTATATATCTAAAAGGGTTAATATTTTAAACTTGACACCTGTTGCTTTTGTCTTCAGAAAAATCATTTTTATTATAAATTCTGTGAGGGAATTCATACCTCACCTTAGCATCCTTCTGAGTTTTCATATCAACTTCCTGGAGCGGCTATAATGATATCTCACCTTTCCAGAATTCAGCTTTCTGACAATCTCCCCATACAGAAGGTACCATACAGGAAATTCAGTGAGGAAATTCAGCAGAAAGTCCTATTTGCTTTCCCTTATGTCCTCCACCAAAGTCTATTTACCTTCATTTTACACCCAAGATAGATACCCTAGTTATTCTAGTTATTCTTTGAAACTATCCCTTCAAAGAGGGGGAAAGGATTGCTCATGGTTAGTGCTCTGACCAGAAAGAGGGAGGTTTCACAAAAAATACAAAAAGCCATTACAAGCAATTACATATCTACAAATCTGAGTCATTTAATATGGTAATAAACCATCATACATGGCTCAGCAACCTCTGAAGTCATCTTTCTATTGTATTTCTATTACAAGCCAATATATAATTGATGTGACTCAGTCAGGAAAATGTTAACTTATGTTCACTGTTTAAAAACCCAGGGAAGAGTGACACATTGGATGTAGATTGCCATTTGAAATGGTTGACATAAAAGCTTCAGGGCTTGAAGAAGCAAATGCTATCTGGGAAATTTCCACCACCCAGAAAGAGTCATTATCCAAGCGCTCCGGACAGTTGAGATTTTCCTCTCTCCTCTTGTCTTCCTAGAGCATTTAATCAAGGCCACCCACAGCCCAGAGGCTTTAGAAGTACCCAGTTGGGCCATTTGCTTAACAGTAAACAGGGAGGAGATGGACAGGGAGGGGAAGGTGCTAGGTGAGGCTTCATTTGCAGACCCTCCCCTGAGACAGATGGGCAGTGAGGGGCTGCCGGGGAGGGCTCCACAGCGGGAATTCTCCACCCTCCTCTTGGACCGCTCTTCCTTAGTTAAGCCCAGATATGTTTGGTTAGGTTCTAAAATAAATAATGCTTGTTAAGCCTAATTAGCATGTAACGCAAAAACAATTATGCAAATCATTTTAAAAGATCAACTTTATTATAAATGTTTCTTAACTTCAGGAATGGCTCTTCTTTCCAGTATGCTCAGCTGTCAGAATTCACTGTTTTTCTAGTCCTCTAGGGTACTTTAATCAGCTCCCTCCAGGGAAGAGAGTGAGAACACTGTCCGTTAGAACATTTCCTTATCAGAAGAGATCTACACAAGGGTAGGGCATGGGCAGCATAGTTGCAGATGCTATAATTAGGCCAAAGTGCATGCACCACACTCCCCCATTACCTCCTTGTTCTAGAACCAGAGGTAAGATTGAAGTTAGGCTGGAATTTAGTGTGCAATCCACTTTTTGCTTTTCCTTCTCATCTCTTTTTTAAAAGCTGGTAACCAGCATTAAAGACAATGTGGTCGGTATCCTTATAACTAAAATATAGCTTCATTTCTGCTCATGGAAATATGTAGTCAATTAGCCATAATGTGGTCCAGGCTCCCTTTGATATTCTAAAATAAAAACATTCCAAGTTATTTACTTGAGAAGAGTTATTTCCAAGCACGCCCAGTAGCTGCTGTTTTTAATAATGCTGCTTTTAATGGGTGTGGGGCATTCTGTGTGGAGAGGGGATGTGTGGCTCAAAGTTCTGAACTATTATCACTGGATTGTTGGAGGAATAATCATGAAAGTTTGCATTTAGATAGAACTATTACTGAACAGTGTTCACTCACACATATTTAACAATCATTGTATTCCTTTCTCTTTTCAGGTCAAGGAAGAGAAGCATGTGGGGAGATCCCTTATGAGGATGCCTTGCCCTGGAAATTCTTCCCACAAGAGCAAAGAAGGGAGCTAACCTCTACATTGAATTGTCTGAGGAGTAGTTCCCAAATGCTTATTCTTGAACACAGCAGGACCAGATGTTCAAGGGTATCCTGGAGAGCATTAGTTATGAAAATTGATTATCCACCTTGATTTGGAAGGAGTAGGGGTGGGGTGTGACACAGGTAGAGGTGATCACTACAGATTTGAAAAGCATGGCTTCTCATTTGTAAGCAGACGTTTAAGACTCTTTAGCATGTCCCTGCTGTGTGAGTTCAAGCCAATAAATCACCTTCTCTGAGCCTCACACTGACCATTTATAAAGTGATGATGGTAACAGTTAAGTTCTATCTCAAGTGTTGTCTTGAGAATCAAATGAGATTATGTATGCAAAAGCAGTTATTAATCTGTCAAATACTTTGCAATTTTGGCTAAACTTAGATACTGAAATCCTACTAGAATTTGTGCTAAGTCATTTGAGGGATTAAAAAAAAGAAGAAGAAGAACCAACACAAACAATTGGATTGGAAGAATTAATATTATTAAAATGCCCATACCACCCAAAGCAATCTACAGATTCAGGCAATCTCTATCAAAACACCAACAGCATTTTTCACAGAACTAGAACAAATAATGCTAAAATTTGTATGGAATCAAAAAAGACCCAAAATAGCCAAAGAAATCTTGAGAAAAAAAAGAAAAAGCTGGAAGTTTCATAATTCCAGATCTTATGATATACTACAAAGCTGGAGTAATGGTACTGGCACACAATAGGCACGTAGATCAGTAGAACAGACTAGAACACCCTGAGATAAAACCATACTTATATGATCAATTAATCTACAACAGAGGAGGCAAGAATATACAAAGGAGAAAAGACAGTCTCTTCAAAAAACGATTCTGGGAAAACTGGACAGCTACATGCAAAAGAATGAAATTGGACCATTTTTTAATACCACATACAAAAATAAATTCAAAATGTTTAAAGACCTAGTTGTGATACCTGAGACCACAAAAATACTAGAAGAGAACACAGGCAGTAATCTATCTGACAATAGCCTTAGCAACATTTTTCTAGATATATCTCCTCAGGCAAGGGAGACAAAAGCAAAAATAACTATTGAGACTACACCAAAATAAAGTTTTTTGCACAGTGAAGGAAACCATCAACAAAAGAAAAGGCAACCTACTAAATAGAAGTTATTTTCAAATGATATAACTAATAGGGGGTTAATATCCAAAATATATAAAGAACTTACACAACTCAACACCAAAAACCAAATAATCTGTTTAAAAAATGAGCAGAGGATCTAAATAAACATTTTCCCAAAGAAGACATCCAGATGGCAAATGGACACATGAAAGATCTCAACATCACAATCTTCAGGGAAAGGCAAATCAAAACCACCATGAGATATTACCTAACACCTTTAAGAATGGCTAGAATAAAAAACACAAATAATAGATGTTGGTGGAGATATAAAGAAAAAGAAACCCTCATGCACTGCTGGTGGGAAGGTAACTTGGTACAGCTGCTATGGAAAACCGTATGCAGGTTCCTCAAAATTAAACATAGAACTACCCCATGATCCAGTAATTCCATTACTAGGTATTTACCCAAAGAATATTAAAGCACTAATTCAAAAAGATATATACACCCCTATGTTTATTTGTAGTATTATTTACAAGAGCCAAGATATGGAGCCAGTGTAAAGTGTCCATCAGCAGATGAGTGGATGAAGAATACATATATGATGGAATATTAGTCACTAAAAAATAAGACCTTGCCATTTGCAACAACATGGATGGATCTAGATGGTATTATACTAGGTGAAATAAGTCAGTCAAAGAAAGACAAAAACCATATGATTTCATTTATATGTGGAGTCTAAAAACAAAACAAACAAACAAAAAGCAGAAACAGACCTATACAGAGAACACATTGACAGTTGCCATAAGGAAAGGGGGAAAATAAATGAAGGAAACTGGGAGGTACAGGCTTCCAGTTATGGAATGAATAAGTCAGAAGGATAAAAGGTACAGTATGAAAATATAGTCAGTGGTATGGTAATTGGGTTGTATGGTGACAGATGGCAGCTACGCTTGTGGTGAGCACAGCATAACACTTGTGGAATCACAATGTTGTATACCTGACACTAATGTAACATTATGTGTCAACTACTTCAATTAAAAAAATAAGAACCAGCAACATATGGTTTGGGAGGAGTTTTCAATCTAACTGGAGATACAAGGCACACAGGAAATGGTGTAAAGCTATATCTAATAGCCTATTAAGCCTTAAGTCATTTTTAGTGTGTACTCTGCTAGGGTAAGCCATTTGGGTAACTGAAAAGTATTATACATAACATGGATACTTTTCTAAAAGGGCTTCCAGTTTTAGTGAAGAGAAGTGTTCCACCAATAAGGGTTACTTAAAAGGCTGTAGGAAGAGATGGAAATATAGTGGATTTGGAGTTAGAATAGCAAAGGGGAAAGAGGGGATTTTAAGGGGAATAGCAAAGGCTAAGCATAGCAGCAGAAATAAATATGGGGTAAGGAGCACCAACAAGAAGACCATCCCGGCTGGAAAGGTGGAGCCCATTACAGAGGGCCTTAAAAGCTCAGCTGAGAAATTTTTACTTGATATATCCACGTATTTTATATACATGAGAGGAAGCTATTTATATACCTACCTTTGAAACGCTAGGTAGGTTTCCAATATGACAGCAACTAGCACTTGAAACATGGCTAGTCTGAATGAGATATGCTGTAAGTATAAAATGCATACTTGATTTTAAAGACTTATTACCCCAAAATTTACTAAATTCTTTTATGATGATCATTTGTTACTATGATAGTATTTTAAATATTATTAAAATTATTTCAACTGTTCCTTTTCTTTTTAATGTAACTGCTAGAAAATGTAAAGTTACATATAGGAGTTGCATTACATTTCTATTAGACAGCCCTGTTCTAGAATGTCAGGATGGGCTTTAAAAAACTTTATTTGTGCCTAGAGGGCTCAGCTGGTTAAGCATCTGACTTCAACTCAGGTTATAATCTTTCAGTTTGTGAGTTTGTGCCCCATGTTGGGCTCTGTGCTGACAAGGTCAGAGTCTGAAGGCTGCCTCTGATTATGTGTCTCCCTCTCACTCTGCCCATCCTCAAGTCATGCTCTGTCTGTCTGTCTTTCTCAAAAATAAACATTAAAAAAAAGAATTTTATTTGCATGAAGATCCAATAGATACAGGAGCCTTAGGAGAAGTAAGGAGGCTTTGAAGTAGATGGTTTGGGAGATGCCCAGGAAGCCAGAATTAACAGTATTATATATCCTTCCACTCACATTCTACACACCAAGAAGAGCCATGGATGACACTGAATTAGAAGAAGGTCAAGGCAGTGGGATTTGGCCTTGGAATAGTGCATATAGATTGGTATTAAGGAATATTTTGTGTGCAATACTGAGGGATAGCCTTCAAAGAAAAGAACCAATAAACAAGAGCTATAGCAGGAGGGCCTATGTCTAAGGACCAGAGCCATGAAAGTCACAAACATGAATAAGGGACAGAGACACCCCCCCTTCTATATCAGGAAAATATCACTGGTTATAAGGACCACATGGTCTACCACTGGGCAAGCCCCAGAGAGCAAAACAGCCTTTGGTCACAAGAAAAAGGTATAGAGGTGGCTCTAGCTACCTGGAAGTAGAGTGGAGCACAGCAGCTCTGACGAAAAAAGAACAATATTCTCCAAGGAGACAAAGCAAGCCCCCAGAAAAGAAAGAGGCTTACAGTAATTTGTCTGTTTGGGTGTGGAGTCAACAGTGATTTCTGGGGCGCTTGGGTGGCTGTCAGTTGGGCATCTGACTCTTCATTTAGGCTCTGGTCATGATCTCATGGTTCATGAGATTGAACACCAAGTCAACTCCCAGCTGAGCATGAAGCCTGCTTAAGATTCTCCCTCTCTCTGTCTGCCCCTGCCCTTCTCATTCTCTCTCTCTCCAAAAAAAAAAAAAAAAAGTGATTTTTTTTTTAAGTTTAATTATTTTGAAAGACACAGAGAGAGAGAGAGAGAGAGAGAGAGAGAGAGAGATTATGTGAGTGGGAAAGGGGAAGAAAGAGTGAAAGAGAGAGAATCTCAAGAAAGCTCCACCTCAGCAAGGAGCCCAATGCAGGTCTCGATCCCATGAACCATGAGTTCATGACCTAAGCCAAAATCAAGAGTCAGATGCTTAACCAACTGAGCCACCCAGGTGCCCCCCAGAAAAAAATAATTTCTAGTGTTACTCACAAGCTATAAATAGATATTTAAATAGATAGATAGAATATCCTGATATCATGAGGAAAGATTTGCTATTTGTAATATGACTGTGCTCTAAAAAGAGTGAATTGTGTTAATGAAGAGGCATTTGTTCTGAGCACTTTGACAGATATGTTTTTTAAAAATTTGGGGTAGAATCTAGCTGTAACTCCCTTTACACCTCCCCCCCCACCAAGCACCCACCCTTATTCAGGGGCAGATGTCAGCACTACAAGAGATTGGGAAGAATTTGGAGAGGTGGTAGGCAGAGAGGAGGGAGAGCAGAGGGGAGGAGCAGCTGGTGAGAGGAGAAAAGGCTCCCCATTTTGTGATGCGATCTTCTTGTAACCACACTCTTATAAAAATTTGACTACACTCACCAAGATTTGGCATGAGTAGATTTCTTGGAAAAACCAGCAGAAACTGAATTTTGCCTCTGGGGTGATCTAGGGAGAAACATGGAACACATTCAAAGGCCCAGCCAGACCTCAAAATGAAAGTCCCTCTGTTTCATTTCATATTAGTGAATAAGACAAAGAAAATAAGAGAGAAAGAGGAAAGATAAGAAAAAAAAGAAAAAGAAAAAAGAAGAAGGAGGAAGGGAAAGGAAGAAAAGGGAGGAGGGAAGGAAGAGGGAAGGAAGGAAAATGAAAAGAAAAAAGCAAATTGAAAGTTTGAAGTTTAGAGATATAAAACTTGTGCCCAAGGATGGCGTGTGAGCGGAGCTGGCCCTCTTGGCCTCCGTCCTTGTTCTGCCCACCTGGGCCAAGCCAGACCCTGGCTGTGTAGACTGTGCTGTTTTAAGGCACTGTTGTCTTCCTGGGAAGGTACACTAAACTTTTCCAAAGCTCTTTTATCGTATCCTTTTTAAAAAAAATTGCTTTGAGTTTTAGTACAGCCTTCATCAGCTCAAAGACCATAACATTGGAAGACTGAGAAGTGAAAGATGCCGGGTCTCCAGACTGAAGAATCAGAGTTGCCTCAGATGGAGGAATTAGAGGAAGAGGAGGAGGAGGCTGGAAGGGTCAGAAGAGGGAGCCAGGGAAAATGGGAGGGGTGGGATCATGACACTTGCCTTCCTGTTCTCCGACTCATCTGTTAGTATTGGAATGAGTAGGCTTCTGGAATTCAGCTGAGCACTGAGATTTTTTTCCTGCTGCTTTTGGGCTCCATGTGTTAACTGAGGATTCCCACACAGAGCTCCTCAGACCTCGAGCCAGCTCTGCAGCTGGCAGTGTGCATTTCTGCCTGGCACTGGGGAAGGAGTGGGCAGGAAAAAGGACCTCAGGAAAGGGGAGGGATCTTAACAGAGAACACGAAGTGTCCTAAATGAAGCTCTCTCTGTTTGAGTTGACCAGCAAAACCGTGTTTACTCCAGCAAGAATCACCTTGGCAACCAGCAGAGCCAAAGAAGTCCTAGTTTTGAGGAATGTGTTGTGATGGAAGATCTTAGAGATGTAAATATGAATTCTCTACGTGCGTGTGTATATACACAGATAATACAGTGTGTGCATTTGTGTGTGTGTGTGTGTGTGTGTGTGTGTGTGTGTGTTGGGCTCTACCCATTTTCTTAGTAAAGAAGAAGTCATCAGTATGACAGAATGAGATTTTCTCAGCCTATTTCTCAATTGCCTGTATTGTCACTCTGCTGCCTATCCTTTGATAATATATTGGGTAACAAAGCGTGGTGAGTTCTGTTTCAGAATATGGTACTATGGTCAGTGTGGTAGAGGGTGAGGGAGAGGCTGGACAGTTGCATTTCCCCAGATCATCAGAACTTTCTGGGGTCATCATGGACTTCAGACCTGGGCCTCGGCTCATCGGGTCAAACAGATACAGTTCTTTTAAACAGTAATCAGGTTCCATGGTTTCTAATCACCAGACCTATTGGTTATTTTTCAGTAATAGTTGTGAATAGTACAATCCAGACTCTTCTCAGAAGGAAGGAAAGTGAGAAATAACATTTATCCCAGGATAAGCACAGAAGGTCAGGATAAAAAGAAGGAGTTATCCCAAGAAATACTGTTATTTTGCCATAACAACCATCTCTGTGTTAGAGTACACCAGCCAAATAAATGACCAGGGACATTCACACCGGCACACGTTCTTATGGTCAGTATTGAAACACAAAGGCAAATGCTCACTTTGGGACTTTCTCTTACCCTTAGATTACAATCTCTTCTTTTTTAAATGACCCAAGGGGAAGGGCTAGATCTAAAGTGGTATTATTTGATATATATCCAGGAGATATTTGAAATATAACAATTAGACTTGAACAATTGGATATGGGATTGAGGGGGAAAAAGAGGATGTAGAGTGGTATACTGATTTCTGGCAGGTAAGAAGATTGGGTAATTATGCCACTGAGATAAAAATTAAAGACTCAAAAACAAAGAGGAAGTGGAGGCACTAGCACACAGGGGATTCCACCAATTTCCTGCAAGTTAGAAAGCTAATGGAGGAAAGAACTGATTGCAGTGTAGAAAGTTATGAATCTCAGAAAGGAACACTTTCCTGCACATCTTGGACGAGGTGTCTTCTGAGATATTTGGCCTATTTTTAAAATTGGTTTGTTACTTTTCTTTTTGTTGAGTTTTAAGAATCATATTATATTTTGAGTAATCGTTATTTTTTAATCAGATAAGTCTCTTGTAATCATGCTGCCCCGTCTGTGGCTTCTTTATTTATTCTCTTGACACTATCTTTCACAGAATGGAATTTTTTGGTGAACTGTAATGAAGTTAGAGCCTTTCTTTATTTCATAGAGTACACCTTCGGTGTTATATCTAAAAAGTTGTTGCCAAACCCTAGTTCATCAGGGTTTGCTCCTAGGTTATCTTCGAGGAGTTTTATAGTTGTGTGTTTCTTTCTAGGTCTGTGACCTTTTTAGAATTAATTTTTAGAAAGTGTGTATAGTCTGCATCTAAATTCATACTTTTGTATGTGGCTATCCAGTTGCTCTCTTGTGATTTTTTGAAAAAAACTATCTTTGCTCCATTGTATTGTCTTTGTTCTTTGTGAAAAATCAATTGACCATGTTTGTGTGGACCTATTTCTGGGCTCTCTATTCTGTTCCATTGATCAATCTGTCTATCTTTTTTCACCAATACCACATTGTGTTGATTATGGTAGCTTTATAGTTAGTCTTAAATTTGGGTCATGTCAGTCTTCCAACTTTGTTTTCTCCTGCAATACTGTGTTGGCTATTTTGGGTCTCAGTTTCTCCATATAAACTTTAGAATCTGCCAACATCCACAAAATAATTTGCTGGGATTATAAGTGGGATTGCATTGAATCTATAGATCAAAGTGAGAAGAACTGATATATTGACAATATTGAGTCTTCTTATCCATTAATATAGAATATTTCTTCATTTATTCAGCTCTTCTTTGATTTCTTTCATTAGAGACTCATAGCTTTCCTCATATAGATCTTGTACATATTTTGTTAGGTAGGTACCTAATTATTTCATTTTGAGACATGCTAATGGAAATGGTATTGTGTTTTTAATCTCAAATTCCACTATTTCACTTCTGGTATATAGGAAAGTGACTTTTGTAAACTAACTTTGTATCCTAAAAGCTTGCTATAATCAATTATTAGTTCCAGGATTTTTTTTTTATTCCTTCAAATTTTCTACAAAGACAATCATGTCATCTGCAAACAAAGACAGTTTTATTTCATTTTTTCCCCTTTTCTTCTCTTGTCTTAATGCATTAGCTAAACCTTCCAGTATGATGTCGAAAAGTAGTGGGAGTGGGTGAGAGAGGACAATCTTGCTCTTTGTGGTAAGGCTTTGGGTTTCTCACCATTACGTATGATGTTAGCTATAGATTTATTGTGCCTATTCTTTATCAAGTTGAAGAAGTTTCCCTCTATTTCTAATTTACTAAGAGTTTCTATCATGACTATGATTTTGTCAAATGCTTTTTCTGCATCTATTGATACAATCACGTGATGTATTCTTCTTGAACCTATTGATATGATTTAATACATTCATTGGTTTTTTAATGCTTAGCCAGCTTCACATACTTATACAAATCCCACTTAGTTGTGGAATGTTTTTCTTTTTCACATTGTTGGGTTTGACTTGCCGACATTTGGTTGAGGATTTTTGCATTTATGTTCATGAGAGATATTAGTCTAACAGAAATGAATACAAATGCTCACGAAAAGATATGATGTACTTAGAGTAATTAAAATCATAGAGACAGAAAGTAGAATGGTGGCTATCAGAAGCTGGAGGGAGGAGGAAACAAAGAATCAGTGTTCAATGGGCTTAGAGTTTCAGTTTTATAAAATGAAAAGAGTTCTGAAGATAGATTTTGGTGATGGTTGTACAAAATTATGAATGTACTTAATGCCACTGAACTGCACCTTAAAAATAAGTAAGGTGGTAAATTTCGTGTTAACCACGATTTTAAAAATTGAAGAAAAAAAAGAGAAACAGATACTAGAATGTTCAGAGAATCACTATTTATGATTCAACATCCATCAAATATCCAACTATTGACTGGATAAACTGTTGTATATTTACAGTGAAATATTATACAGCAAGTAGAAAGAACAAACTATTGGGTGTCTGGGTGGCTCAGCTGGTTATCCATCCGATTCTTGATCTCAGCTCAGGTCAAGATCTCATGGTTTGTGAGTTTGAGCCCCATGCTGGGCTGTGTGCTAGCACAGAGCCTACTTGGGATTGTCTGTTCGCTCTCCCCTGCCCCTTCCCCTGCCCCTCCCCTGCTTATGTTCTTCTCTCTCTCTCATACAAAAATAAAAAACAAACTATTGCTACATGTAAAAACAGGATGTTTAGTGAAAGAAGCCACAAATGAAAGAGTACATATTGTACGATTCTACTGATATTAAACATAAAAATAGAGTAGCAAAAGTGAATTTGTGTTCTTACAAGTCAGGCTAGTATGTACCCTGATGGGAAGGGGGGAAGGCTAGTGACTGGAAGAGGGGTAAGGGGCTCTGGGATATTGGCAGTGTTTTGTTCTTAGTCTGGGTATTGGGATGGTTAGTTAGCCTGAAAATTCAATGGGCTATACATTGATGTATTATGTAAATTATACTTCAAGAAAAAAGTCAAAACAACAAAACTAAACACACACACAAAATGACTTCTATATAACTTCACTTTATTTTACAGATGTGGAAATTGAGGCTCAGAAAGGTTAAATGATATATGTATTGTCACATGATTGTCAAGAAACAGAACTGAAAATGACCAAGGTGTGGGGGCTGCAAGTTCTGTGCACTTTCGCTTACACCTCGGAGTAACTGTTGGTTATTTCCCTAGGAGATTTAGAGGTTTTCAGTTTGTTTGTGTTGTTTTTCAGGGGGGCAGAGTGCGAGTGAGTAGCGGGAACCAATGCAGAGGAAGTGGACCCATGAGCAATATATGTAAAGCACCTTGGTCAGAGCTCAGCACATGGCAGAGCCTTCATAAACACTACTTTTCCCTCACACACACCCTCCTTTCCAGGGAAATGACATGGAGAGAATGTTGAGTGCTGGTGGCTTTGGAGTAGACACGCTCACTCCAGGACAGTGACTAGCCTAGAGTCTTAGGCTTCAGTGCTGAAGCTTCTTGTCTCCACCACCAGGGCAAACTCTATGGGGGGGTGAACAAGTGAAAGGAAACCTTCTGACTTAGGCCAGCATTCCTTGCTGCCTTGTAGGACAAGCAAGGAGCTGACCTGTGGGGTAGAGACCCAGTGTGGGAAGGAGGTGTGTGGTGGTCCCGATACCTCCTGTGCAAAAAATGCGTGTGTGTGTGTGTGTGTGTGTGTGTGTGTGTAAGGAAGTGGGCTCCTTTATGTGCTCTGCACTGACATTCTTGCTGGTCACTCCTTTGGTGGCGTCTGAGTCAATCTGGGCAGGGCAGAGTGTACGCACTGATTTCTGCTTAGACAAAAGATGACTCTGTGCTCTAACCTCCTCAGCAGCCTTAGAAACCTGTGTTTTTAGGTCTGGAAGCTAGTGTCGTCCCTTTATCCAAACGGCGGCAAAGGTTTTCCGAGGAAGCGTCCTTGCCAGCCATGGATTTCACATCATGACAGCGACACCTTGTGGCCTAGCATGAAAGTCCAGCCCGCCCCCCTTCTGTATTGGCTCTGGGACGGGGGGGGGGGGGGGGGGGGGGGGGGGGGGGGGGGGGGGGGGGGGGGGGGGGCGGGGGTGAGGAGTTTAGGGAGGTTCCAGACCCTGCCCTTTACACACAACTTCCAGAAGTCCTTAATCCCTACACTGCCAGTTCCGCACAACTCAGCCCTTAATCACATCCTGTCCTGGGTTGCCCTCTGTTTCATGTGTAATCATTTAAAATCATTTTGTCTACCAAATTAGACTAAGGTTTTGAGGCTGGAATTATTGGAATCACAGACCTTTTAGAGTTGGATGGGAATGTAGGGTCTTCTAATCTGGCTCAGGGGGTTTTCAGATGGGAAACAAAGATGCTCGGGGGTGAGGGGAATTGCCCAGCTACTTAAAAGTGAGGTTTGGACCAGGGCCCCAATCTCCTGAACACTTTCAGTCCAGTGCTTTCCATGGCACCATGCTATTTTGTGTCACCCAGAGTGCTTGCACATAGTAAGGACCTGGCACACAGTGGGTACTCCATAGATACCACCTGACTGACAGATTTTTGCCCTTGCCACCCTAGTTGCCACCAAAGTAACTTTTCAATTGTCATCTGGGCCATCATCCACTTTTGGGTCTCTTGAGAGTTCTAATCAATTAAAGTGGCCACTTTTGCCATAGTAGGCCACTGTCATTTCCATTTATAAAGCACACAGTGTGGATTCAAGGAAAGATGAGATGCAAAAGAGATACACAATTTGAAGTAAAAGTCTGAATGCCAGTCATCCAATCAGACCAAATGGCTACAGGAGACTCCATAAACTCTAGCTCAGTCCTTCTCAAACTTAGATATGCATCTAATTTCTTGGGAATCTGGTTAAAACACGTGTTACCCACATGTTTGGAGTGGGACCTGAGCTTCTGCATTTCTAACAAGCTCCTAGATGTTGCTGATCTGTCTTTTGAGAAACAGGGATGCAGGTAACTATCCCACCTGGCCAAGGGCTTCTCAAAAGGCCACTAGCCCAAACTGAGCCTCTCCCTCCACCTCAGCCCTGCTGACCATGGCTTCAGGGAAAAAGGAAAGGAGCTAAAGCAATGGTGAGCATTGTAGTCCCTCAGTGAGTCATTCCAAGTCCCTTTCCTCACCTTACCCCCCAAGAGTCTGCTCTCAGACGGTCTGAAAAGAAGATAAGGTTGAACCTGACCAAAACACTGCACAGAAAAGGGAAGATAGACTTGCTGTTGACATACCTTACCGTTTTCCTGAGGAATAGCCTTGCTTGGTTGCCATTTTGTATCTGGGTGCTGTGACACCCCTATAAAGCACAGTGTTCTCTTTTTAATTAGAAAATATTTTTTAATTTAGATAGTTTAATTATAAGACATTTGTAGATTATTCATATTTTCCATTTTACTATTCTTCTCCCACCACTAAACACATCAAAAAAAATCATTAATGCTAAATTGAAGAAAGGAAGTACATGGGAATTTACTAAACCACTACTTATGGTTGGTTTAGTAACCACATGTATGACCAAAATTACGATGAATATTTTTATGCATAACTCATTTAATCCTCACAATGCCCTCATAAGATGGTGTTATTACCCTATGCTAGAGAGGAGGACAGTAAAGCTCAGGGAGATTGCATAAATTACCCAGGACCACCCAGCAGCATTAGGAGCACAGATAAGTTTGAATGAAAAGTTTCTTTCCACTATAATGATAATAGAAACTACTATTTGTGCTTACCATGAACCAGACACTGTTCTAAGCATATGCATGAATTTGCATAATCTTTACATCAACTTTAGGAGGCAGATACTGTAATCACTCCTGTTTTACAGATGAAGAAACCAGGGCATAGAAAAGGCCAAATTACTGGCCCAAGTTCACACAGCTAATGAATGATGGAGCTGGTATTTCAATCCAGACAGCCTGGCTCCAGAAAACTACTCTCAAACACCATTCTATATTGTCTATCAATTTCCAACCAAGTTTTTAAATCTCACAATCGATCGAGTGGAAATTGCCTTCCTCATTGTTACATTACCCTTTCTTTCTCAATGTATTCTACTCCCCCTGGAAAAATCCCATTTACCACACTAGTAAACGCCTACATATTTGTTTTTCAACTGGGAATGCCTAGGGCTTTGGACTCTTTTTGTATCTGGCAAAGGCTGTACTCTCCTTGAAGAACCTTCCTCCCCACTGGCTGGAAGTTGGAAAGAGTTTGGAGAGTCATGTGCTTCTCCACTGACTAATCGTTCTATCCCACCTTGTCCAGCTGGCCTAAGATGGAAAGCAAAAAGACAGGGCTGGCTGGCAAACTGAACAAACTTCGACAGTCTGGCCCTATAGGAGTCCACTCTACAGACATAGTAAATGCTGGGTATGCACACAGGACTCTTACCCTACTGACCAGGAATGTTTTGTCACTCTATTTTTTTTTTAACTCATTTCCTATATACCTATCACACTCCTACGTCTTGTTTTCCTGCCTGAAGGACTCCCACGAGGGCAGGTAATTTCATATTTCTGTGTGCACAGAAGTTGCAGCTTTGCATACCTATCCTGGCTCTTCCCTGGCTGTGAAACTATGGGCAGGTTATCTGAGCTTTTTGAGCTCTAGTTTTCTTATCTGTAAAGTGGGGATAATGAAAATATACTTCAAAGGATTGCTGCATAGGGTTAATAACTTATCATAGGTCCATAAAAAGTAGCTATTTATTAATACAATTTATAAATACATTCCTTCTGAGCGAATGAACCCCTTGAATGAGTATAAAGAAAGGTTAAGAAGGCCAACCCGAGAGGCCCCAAACTAACAAATAACTCCCTTAACTTCTTTTAAAAATGCACATCTATATACTTACTATTTTGGGTAAGAACTGGGTAAAAAGAGAACATTAATGGTTATGGGGAGGCTCCCAGGACAAGCTTTCTCAACATTATATCCTAGCAGGGGGCTAGGCTAGCTTAGCAACTGATGGTAGAACAAGTCTCTCAAACTCTCCTTTGCCTCAATCCTGACACAGCTCTGAATTAAGCCCAAAGCTTTCCATTGGAAACTTCTAGAATGACAGGATGTTTCTCTCTCTCTCTCTCTCTCTCTCTTTGAGGGGGTGGGAGGAAGCAGAGGAGCACTTTCTTTGAACAGAGCAAAGTAACTTATTTGTTGTTGCTTTTGGAGAGAAAGTTGTTATTGAAGGAACTTAAGGTACTGTGGTAATATGAGTATGCCTACAGATAAGACTGAAAACACCTTTGGAAAGAAGAAACAAAATCTGAAAACAGAAAATAGTTTTTCTTGTCTCTGAAAGGATAATAGCACTAAAATGATTGTTTTTTATTGGTCTTTTTTAATGCTTGTTGTGTCTAATGAATGGGGCATTTGTCTTGAAAACCAATTTATTCTCCAAATCAAGATACATCTGGTTTATTGACTGCAACATCCCTGCTTTTTTTTAATGGGTTTTGTTTGACTTGTAAAAATGAAATAAAATACAATTAACATCATCCATATGCTCAATGCAATGAGCACATAACTTGGAAGTTTTAAACGCCTGGGACTGGGTTTCTAATGTGATTACAATGGGTCGTAAAAGTGGGTGACAGAACTAGTTTCCCAAGTTAGGGTGTCTATTTACCATCTACTGGCATCTATGACACTTTGGAGTAAGACAGTAATCATCCGGGAAGAAATGACTACTGTTGACTCATCAATCCATCAACTTCGCACTAATTACAGTGCCTCAGTTTCCCTATTTTATAAAGTGAAGACTGCCTCTCTGGAGTGTTTGGAAAGCTGGGGGAGATAATAGTCTTTGAGTGCTTTGAAAATACAGAATATATTATAAATGCTAAATAATAATAATAACAATAATAATAGGGAGTCGTTAATAACAGGGGTCCTTTAATAATACTCATCAAGTATAATAACATTACTAACCAGTGGGAACAAGACAGAGTGAGTCTCTTCTTAATCATTAGTTTGTATCATGGGAAATTGGTGGGGGATTGGCGCCTCGTTCAAGCTGCTCATGATACCTCAGGAGGCAGAACCCCCTGCTCTCTCCTGCACTCTCCAGGTAACGCTTGGTTGCCTTTAGGAAGACATGCACGCGCAACTGGAAGGTGGGGAGGACACAGGCATTACAGGTCAACTTCTGTGCTCAGAACCTGATTTTTATTTTTATTTTTTAAAAAATTTTAAATGCTTTTTATTTATTTTTGAGAGACAGAGAGAGACAGTGCGAGCAGGGGAGGGTCAGAGAGAGAGGGAGATACAGAATCTGAAGCAGGCTCCAGGATCTGAGCTAGCTGTCAGCACAGAGCCCAACGCGGGGCTCGAACCCATGAACCGTGAGATCTGACCTGAGCCGAAGCCGGACGCTTAACTGACTGAGCCACCCAGGCGCCCCAGAACCTGATTTTTAAATGTCCATTGCTAACTGGCTGGGAAAAGAAGGAAAGGTACTTGGGGAGACCCAAAAAGTTGTAGACATGGTGGTCTGGCCCATGCACCAGTGTGACCACCCAATGCTGCCACGAGATGGCGACAATCCAGCTGGAAACGCCAGCCCGGGGGTGGGTTGGTTTCCAAGCGGGAAGGGGCTTCCTTTCTCAGACACAAAGAAGGGATCGTTCGAACCTGGAAGAGGCATTTGGGGACACTACGAGCGGCGACTAAGTCCCTTCGCTGCGACTAATCTTCCCGGAGAAGAAGTAGGCAGCTTCCTTTTCGTCCACCCCGTGGCTTTCTACGTCACGGGGCTGAAACGCTTGGGGGTATATTGTGCAAAAGCGCCCAAGAAATTCCAGGTTTGACCTCTCTTTCTGCCCAGAGGCCGTCCAGCAGCTTCCCGTACCGACGACATTCCCGGGATTCCGGCAGGGGGAGCGGGTGCTTCCCGGGGCGGGGCGCAGCCAGCTCGGCGGAGCACCCGCCTTTCCCGGCCCTGGACCCGACTGGGCACGCGGTTGGGACCTGAGCTCGGCAGGGCGAACCCCACCCGTCCCACTGCTGCGGCCTCGGTGCCGTGGAGGCTCAGGACCCCGGACCGGAGCACGGAGAGCGCTCTGTTCCTAGGCTCTGGAGCCGGGCAGCAGCCGCGAAGGCGCCCGCTCCTCTCCCGCTGTACATTTGCCTGGGAAAAGTCTGCAGGCCTTCCGGGGTTTGGGGCGGGGGTTCTCTTTGTTTTCTTTTCTTTTGTTTCGTTTTGAATGTAAGGAACCGCCACACCCGCGTTTGTCTCGGGCTAGAGTAAACTTGCTTTGAAACCTGGAACTACTGGGAAACACAGATTCCGATCGATCTCCAGGTTCTAGAGAATGAGGTTCCAAGTGAGGTGTATGGATGGAACCCTGCTGGGCTGTAGAGCCCTAGGCCTGACGAACCTGGCCTCCATCTTCCAACCTTGGGCTTGACGGTGGCAGCCATGGTCTGACCCCTGCTCCTCCAGCCAGGTCTTGGCCAGCTGTGGGAAGCATGGGAAAGAAGCCCAGAACAGACTCGCTGGCCCCTGACTGGCCTCGGCCTACCACTTATCTGTTCACCCTTCTGGAGTTGGGGTGGGGGTAATGATAACAGCGAGCACTGATTGAGCAGGTGCCAGGCACAATTACCTCATTTAAGCCTCACACACCATTACTATTAACATTATACAGATAAGGAAACCAAGGCTTAGGGAAGCTAAGTAATCTGCCCAAAGCCATACAACTCTTGAATAGTGGGGTAGGAATTTGAATCCAGATCTACATTCCTCCAAAGCAGGAGGCTATAGTATCTCCTTAGTTAGCTCTTACAGCCACACTGGGAGACAGTGGGTCAAGTATACACGTACTTAGTGCTATGATTGTGCTTACACAGTGGGGCAGACAACCAGGGATGTTTTGGACTTTTTGCTTTTAAATGCTGGGCTCGTCTAGCCAGCTTTCTTTCCTTCCTCACACAAATGTTTACTGAGTGTATATTATATAGTTGGCACTTTTCTAGGCGCCAAGATATTGCAGTGAACAAGATAGACCACGCTTACTATGTGGCCTTGGGCAAGTTGCTTAATGTGCGAGTTAGTAAGCTATTGATTCCCATCCCAACCCACCTTCTGTATATGGCTTTGAAATGCTGCGGCTGGATCTCTCTAAACCACATTTCTCTTTTGCTGCTGCTCCTGTTAAGTTTTGCCAATAAGGGCGCTAGAGGGGGACTTTAACCAGGAGGAGGAAGGAAACCCTCCTTGCTGGCTCTATTCCTGTCAACCTCACAACAGCATCCACGGTGGGTCCTGGCCTCCAGTTTTCCTCAGCAACCCCCCCCTGCAGTCTGAGCCCAGGCTCTGAGCCCTTCCTCTAAGCTCCTAGATTTTCATAACCCTTCCTCTTTCCTTTGTTTCCCAGTTCTAGGGTGTTAGCTGCTTTCTCCATTCACTATCTCTGTGTTACTTTAATTCTCCTCCCCCTTTTTACATACAACCTTTTGTTGATTTTCCAAACTGAATTGTTGTTCTCTCTCACTAACCACACGACGTATACTTAGCTTCTGACAGAAAAGAGAAGGTGCTTAACCTGGAGCACAGGCGCATAGGAAACAATTTTGTTAACGAGAGAAAGAGAGACATCGATGTCGTGGGGACTTATTGTCATGTGTCTGTTAGTTTGGGTGTGCTTCTCTGCAAGGCAAGGGGGAAACCAGGGCTGCTTTTTAATGTTTATTTATTTATTTTGAGAGAGAGAGAGAGAGAGAGAGAGAGAACATGTACCCACACAGAAGAGGAGGATGGGCAAAGGGAGGGAGAAACAGAATCCCAAGCAGGCTCCCTGCTGCCAGTGTAGAGCCCGATGTGAAGTAATGTTCCCTCCCCCCGGCCCCAGTCCTCTAATCCTATAACCAGTGGTGTGCTGGTAAATATTTAATAACCAGGACTCCAGAAAAAAAAAAAAAAAAAAAGAACCCTGATTTGTAATGTGTGCTTATTTTCATAATATAAATAATTTACCATGGATAATTTCCAACATGACATCACTGAAGTCAAGCTGGTACGGATGAGGGACAGAGGCAGAAAAACATTCACCTTCAGCCTAGAAGGCTGACCTGCAGTCTGCAGAGTTGTGATAAGGATCAAATAGGTGTTGGCTTCTACATTCTTCAAGGGTCTCATGACTGCCCGTACATCTCACCGATAGTTAACATTGAGCTAAATGATAAGCACTGGAAAAATCTTGCAAAAAGTAGTTTTATGAGAGAAATTCACAGAAGACATTTATGATCTAATACTCATTGCATGTCTTCTCCCCCTTGAACACTAAGCATATAACCACCAGGTTCATATAGCAAAAGTGCAGCTCTTTCTGCCCACTGATCCTGTCCCTGTGCCATAATGAAAGCACCTTTTTGCATGTGTCTCAAGAATTCTTTCTTGCCTATTCACTCCCAACCCCACATCAGTATGAGCAGTTCCAGTATACAAATGCCTGCAGCCAATTCCCTATAATAAATTCTCTCTGTTGAAGGACCTAGTTTTCTTTCTCTTTTTATGACTGGGCCCCAACTTAAGCTTCTGAGCTTAGTTTTTTTTTTTTAACTGTAAAATACAACTACTAGCATTTCTTCCTAACTCACAGAGTTGTTGCATTATATGAGATGACACAAATTAAATATTCTGAAAACTACTTTTAAGAATTTGGTACTATAACACAGTTCCTGGACATTTCTGCTAGAAGGATATAAAGCTGTGATGAAAAATATTTGTCAGCAAAATATTTTAGTGACAGCTCACAGAAGTGTTCCAGGTGCTTTTAGAACCTAGGGTGACCTCAGGCCAGGTGTGGAACCTGTGACTCAAAATCAGCAGTGGTCATGGCAGTAACTGGGTTATGATATTACAACCTGTGTGTGTGTATGTGTGTGTGTGTGTGTGTGTGTGTGTGTACTTGTTTTTCAATGACCCTCTGGTTCAATATTGTGCAAATCAAGAAAATACACAAAGCCAAGGGGAATACAACTGAAGTCATCAAACTACCACCACATATGCAGGGCAGCATAGGACTTACACACAATGTACTACTCAATTGTATAAAGGAAAGGAAACTTCTTATTTTCCTTTAGCTGATCTAATTTTCCCATCAAGCTCCCTACCCATGAATAGTAAGAGAAAGAAACAATCTCTAAACTTGCAAATCATCAGTATCTCTATTGGTGCCATCTAAATAATCTTTTTTGAATGACCCTAAGTTTACATAAATGCTTAGTTCTCCCCACTTCCTCTTCCACTCCTTTTCAAGATGATGTTTCAGGATATGTGGGAACTTATATGACTTCATGGCACAAGGAGAGAAGAAGACTCAGACCTCTGCTTCCTAGCCTGGCTTGTGGACTTGCTTCATCCAGTCTTTTGTGTCTCACTGGTACCCATACCTGGAGTCTGATTTTTAAAAGCACTACATACTTAGGCATCTTCCTCCTGACTTGAAATTGGCTATTCTCTCAGGCCTTTGTCCCTTTGTGTCACCTTGCTAAGGTGTTTAGGGACTCTTAGATACTCTGTATGCTACACGGGCTGTAGGGGAGCCAAGTATACAGTCTCTGCTCTCCAGTCTTCTCTGAGACCACACTGTCACTCCCCATCTCTGTCGGATGTAGAGAAGATAAAGGCTGGGCTTCTAAAAGCCTGTGTCTGTATCATGCCTGGAGAATGGAGTAATTGAGTCCTAGTGATTTGGGCACCTCAGCACCTAGCCAGATGTCTTTCTACAGTCTCCTCATCTTGAGGCTCAGCTAGGAAGGAGAGCTTAGATCCCTGGCATTGGCTTCTGACCATCTCTATCTCCCTTTGGATTTCCTGTCTCTCCTTTCACACACTTCTACCTCTTCAGAATGAACAGTCCTTATCATAGCCTCCTATCCTAGCTATTAGCCATAGCCAATCATAAAGTGCTAGTGGGGACACCATGCTTTATGGCTAAATAGCTGAAGGAGTATCTGTCTTCTCTACACTATGGAAGAAATTCTGGTTAATAAGGGAGCCTCAGTAAAACCAGGAACCTTGGGTTATAAAGGGTGAAAATATTCTCAAAATATTGTTTACATTATATATATACTTCAATACAATAACCAACAAAAATAGAGTATAGTAACATTCTCACCAATGTTTTACTATTATAAAAATAATAAAGTGTATTTTTATAGTTAAAAATCTAGGTCCTTCTGCTTACTAAAGTCATGCACACTTATTGTAAACCAAATAATCAAAACAACTAAAAAATATATTTCTAAATATTCAGTGAAGAGAGGAAAGTTCCTCAGTTCTGAGTTGGTCAAGGGCCAATGTGTAGAACAGCACAATCTACAATGAGATTCTTCCCTTAGAAAGTGCCAGAGTCTCTTCAGGGGCTAATGAAGTATTGTTCTTTTTAAGCCACAGAGACTCCTGTACAGCAGTAGGAGCCCCAGAGCATGGTTTGGGGGAAGTGGTGGGCATAATCTCATCTTTTTCAACTTCTTTTCTTTGACAACACCAAACGCTGACAAGATTGTGGAGCCAAAGGAACTCTCCTTCATTGCTGGTGGGGATACAAAATGGTACTGCCACTTTGGAGGAGAGTTTGACCAGGTTTTTTTTGGTGTTTTTTTGTCTTATTTTTTACAAAACTAAACATACTCTACCATTTGATCCAGTAATCATGCTCCTTGCTATTTACCCAAATCAGTTGAAAACTTTGTTTATGCAAAACCCTGCACACAATTGTTATGGAAACATCAAGATGTCCTTCTGTATGTGAATGGATAAATAAACTGTGGAATATTAATAAAATGGGATATTACTGAGCAATAAAAAGGAATGGGTTACTGACATTTCTCCAAGCAAGATGTACAGATGGACAACAAGTACCTGAAAAAATGCTCAACATCACTAATTATTAAGGAAATGCAAATCATGGGGCACTTGGGTGGCTCAATAGGTTGAGCCTCCAACTTCCGCTCAGGTCATGATCTAGTGGCTCATGAGTTTCAGTCCCATGTCAGGCTCTGTGCTGACAGCTCAGGGCCTGGGGCCTGCTTCAGATTCTGTGTCTCCCTCTCTCTTTGCCCCTTCCCCATTCACACACACATACTCTCTCTCAAAAATAAATAATAAAAATATTTTAAAAAAGGAAATGCAAATCAAAATCACTAGAAGATATCACCTCACACCCATTAGGATGTTTACTATTAAAAGAAAAACTCACAGAAAATAATAGGTGTTGGTAAGGAGGTGAGGAAATTGGAACACTTGTGCACTTTTGGTGGTAATGTTAAATAGTGCTATGGAAAGCAGTATGGGAGTTCCTCAAGAAATTAAAAATAGAATTGCCATATGATCCAGTAGTTACATTTCTGGGTGTAACTTCTGGGTGTATACCTCAAACAACTGAAAGCAGGGTCTCAAAGAGATATTTTACACCCATGTTAATCGCAGCATTATTCAAAAGAGCAAAAGGGTGGAAGCAGCCATGTGCCTAATGATGGATGGAGGGGCAAACAGAATGAATCGAATAGTATTGAGCCTTAAAAACAAAGAAAATTCTGATGCCAGCTACAACACGGGTGAACTCTGAGGACATTCAATTAAATGAAATAAGTCAGTCACAAAAAGACAAATGCCATAGGACTCCACTTACATTAGGTACTAGATTCATAGAGACATAAAGAAAAAGTGTGGTTGCTAGGAGCTGGCGGGAGGGGAGGATGAGGAGTTGTTTAACGCATGCAGAGTTTTAGTTGTGCAGGATGAAAAGAGCTCTGGGGGTTGGTTGCACAGCATTGTGCATGTACTTAACACTACTGAACCATATGCTCAAAAATGGTTAGAATAGTATATTTGTTTGTGTATTTTAATACAATTTTTAAAAATTCAGCAGCAGTGGTCCAGGTGGTAGATGTATTAGTAATCATATTAGGTATCAAAAGTCTCTGGGTTTTGTTCAAGAAATGAAAAAAAAAAAAAAGAAACTGGGATCAGGCTGACTGAGGTATGATGCATTAACCACGTCATTTGTTATTTAGGTTTTTTTTTTTACACCCACAGACCATTTTTGCTGGCCTCTGGATTTGCTTAGAGTGACCAGAGTAAGATCATCTGTATTAAAATTGCCAATGCAAAAGGAGAAAGACTTTAGAAAGAGCTAAAATAAGAAAGCTGACATATGCCATATAACAACTTTCACAGCAGTAGCAAAAGGCCAGAGGGCCACAAGCCCCAAGAAAAAAATGGACTCTAAATCTACAGTTAGGAAGTATATTCATGAGAAGAAAAAGGAGCAAGAATATCCTTCCTGGGTAGGAGGAAGGAATTAGCCAGCTCTAGGGTACTTTCCCAGGACCTACTCATTCCTCTGCATTATTTTTGAACAACTTATGAATGAGCCACAATACTCAGTTGAGCTAAAATACAACTACTGCCACCACCAACATTAAAAGATTTGTACACTTGAGCACCAGAGGGGGAAATGATGAAAACAGAAGGAATGGCTATAAAATACTATGACGCATTCCCCCCATAAAGAAATCAGAACATTATATATCCAAATGAACATTGTCCTTTAAAAAAAAAAAACAAAACAAGGAGAGAACCAAGATGGCGGAGAGGAAGGGAGCTCTGTAAACTCCGTCTGCCCCATCTATCGAACTGAGAAGGACATTACTCTCATCTGCAAGAGCGGAAGGAGAAAATACGGACTCCAGAAAGAAGAGAACCTCAAAGAAACCTGAGTGAGTGAGTGCGAACTGGGGAGATTGGAAAATGGGCCAGCCCGAGATGGGTAGGGGAGGTGCCCCAGCCCAACGTGGGGCAAGCGTGCAGAGCCTGAGAGACAAAGGGAAGAGACAGAGAGACTGAACACGCTCATAGTACTGTCTCTGGGGGAAGAGGTAAAGAAGGCTTAACCGCACTTGGAGAGAGAAGCTCACTCCATAGATAACTGCTGGGTAGCCCAAATCCTGAACCCAGGTGGCGCAATGGAAAGAACAGCTTCCAGCCCTGTGCCATCTCAGCGGGGAGTCAGCAGCCAAGGCATCAGGGGCGCTCACTTCGACCTCGGTTTTGGGAGTGGGAACACGCACCTCATCTCCATGGCGCATCTCGCTTCCAGCATTGGCCTTGCGAATCCTGAATCCCAGGTGCCAACAGGGAAAAAATAGCCCCCACACCTACGCGATCCTGGCAGTGGGGTGGCAGTCTTGGAGGCCTGGGTGCGCATTCAGGCTGCAGGAGCTTCCAGCTCATTTCCGGCAGCGCATGTGCCTCGGGCAACAGCTGCGCGAAGCCAAGAGAAACTCATTCATCCCCCAATGCGATCACGATTCCTGGTTGGGAATCGCAGTTGTGTCTGTGATGGCAGGCACTTCACCTCCTGCTGTGCATCTCACCTCAGGCAGCACACCTCGCCTCAGACAGGGGCAGCCAAAATCCCTGCCTGAGCCAAGACAACCTGATTCCTCCTCCTAAGAGGCCAGCCACCAAAGCAAATACATCTCATCTGTGGTAGCATAAAAGTGCATGGACTGGAACTTTGAACCCACGCGGGCCTGGAAAACACAACTTGGCTCAACCGTGGCACAAGGAGATCGGACTCATTAGAGTGGCCTACAGTGCCTAGTTCCAGCGGAGCTTGGCATGCTGCCTATCTAATCTCTGCAGACACCAAGGCGGAGCCTCTGATAGCAGCCTCCAAGACCTACCACACCAAACCACGTCTATCCACGAGGGGGAGTTGATACTTTTTTTTAAATAATTTTTTTCTTTTTTTCTTCACTTTTTTCTTCTTTTCTTCTTTTTTGTACTTAGTTTTTATTATTACCTTTTTTTTACTTAAATTTTTTAAAATTTTTACTCCTTATTTTCCTTTCTCCTTTCTCTCTTTTTTTTACCGTCTCACAATCCAGATATACTCTCCTGTATCTCATCCTTACTTCTCCCCTCAACTGATCATACACTTTTAGACTGTCCACTGTCCTTTGTCGTCTCTGACCCCCTTTATTTTTTTTCTTTTTTTCTTCTTCTCTTCTTTTCGTCTCTTTGCTCTCCATTTTCTTTCTTTTCTTTCCCCCTTTTAATGTGTTTGTTTGTTTGATTTGTCTGTGTTTGTGTGCTTCTGTTACCTCAGTGTTTCTCTGTCTGTTTCCCTTCTTAGGGCTACACCAAGAAACAAGCCAAAGTGTGCATGATGGCAAATCCCAAATATTGCTGAGTAGGGAAATAAAATATTCAAAGGCACAACAAGAGAAACTGAGAGACATCATTAAAAGAATATTTCCTGAAACGACAGGCCCTGTACAGTCAATAAGTCTCCTTTAACAGAGAAATATTAACAGGTGTACAGTGCACAAAGAGCTTTCTAAAGGTGACAAGAGTCAGAAAACTAGCAAAAATGACAAAACGAAGGAACTCTCCCCTGAAGAACCTCTAGGAGGAAGTCACAGCCACAGAACTGCTCAAGGCAGATCAAGACAACATACCGGACCAAGAATTTAAAAAACTTGTCATAAAACTAATTGCTGGGGTTGAGAAAAGCATCAAAGAATCAACTGAGACAATGACTAGGCACTTTGAAAATAGGTGTGATGAGTTAAAAAAAAGGCTATAGATGAGGTGAATAACAAACTGGAGGCAGCCACCTCAAGGATTGATGAGGCAGAGAGAAGAATAGGTGAATTAGAAGATATAGTTATAGCAAAAGAGGAAGCTGAAAAAAAAGAGAGAGAAATTAATCCAGGAGTAAGAAAGGAGAATTCGAGACCTGAGTGATACAATCAAATGGAACAATATCCGTATCATAGGAATTCCTGAAGAGGAAGACAGAGAGAAAGGTGCCTATC
>NC_043703.1:94564917-94566835 GCF_006229205.1 Suricata suricatta
AGAAAAAGCATTTGACAAAATACCGCACCTCTTCTTAATAAAAACCCTTGAGAAAGTCAGAATAGAAGGAACTTACCTAAACCTTATAAAAGCAGTTTATGAAAAGCCCACAGCCAATATTATCCTCAATATGGAAAAACTGAGAGCTTTCCCCCTGAGATCAGGAACACGACAGGGATGTCCACTCTCACCACTACTGTGTAACATAGTGCTGGAAGTCCTAGCATCAGCAATCAGACAACAAAAGGAAATAAAAGGCATCAGAATTGGCAAAGAAGAAGCCAAACTTTCACTTTTTGCAGATGACATGATACTCTACATGGAAAACCCAATCAACTCCACCAGAAGCCTTCTAGAACTGATTGATGAATTCAGTAAAGTTGCAGGGTACAAAATCAATGTACAGAAATCAGTTGCATTCCTATACACCAAAAATGAAGCAGCTGAAAGAGAAATCAAGAAACTGATCCCATTCATGATTGCACGAAAAACTATCAAATACCTAGGAGCAAACCTAACCAAGGATGTAAAAGACCTATATGATGGAAACTATAGAAAACGTATGAAAGAGATTGAAGAAGACACCAAGAAATGGAAAAACATTTCCTGTTCCTGGATCGGAAGAATAAACGTTGTGAAAATGTCATCACTACCCAAAGCAATCTACACATTCAATGCAATCCCCATCAAAATTGCACCAGCATTCTTCTCAAAGCTAGAACAAACTATCCTCAAATTCATATGGAACCAAAAAAGACCCCAAATAGCCAAAGTTATATTGAAGAAGAAAACCAAAACGGGAGGCATCACAATCCCAAACTTTAGCCTCTACTACAAAGCTGTCATTGTCAAGACAGTATGGTATTGGCACAAAAACAGACACATAGACCAATGGAATAGAATAGAGAACCCAGAACTGGGCCCACAAATGTATGGCCAATTAATTTTTGACAAAGCAGGAAAGAGTATCTGATGGAAAAAAGACTGCCTCTTTAGCAGGTGGTGCTGGGAGAACTGGACAGCAACATGCAGAAGAATGAAACCGGACTACTTTCTTACACCATACACAAAAATTAACTCGAAATGGCTGAAGAACTTGAATGTGAGACAAGAAACCATCAAAACCCTCAAGGAGAAAGTAGGAAAAAACCTCCTAGACCTCCACCACAGCAATCTCCTACTTGACACATCCCCAAAGGGAGATGAAAGCAAAACTGAACTCTTGGGACTTCATCAAGATAAAAAGGTTCTGCACTGCAAAGGAAACAATCAAGAAAACTAATAAACAACCGACAGAATGGGAAAAGGTAGTTGCAAATGACATATCAGATAAAGGGCTAATATCTAAAATATACAAAGAACTCACCAAACTTCACACCTACAAAACAAATAACCCAGTGAAGAAATGGGCAGAAGACATGAACAGACACTTCTCCAAAGAGGACATCCAGATGGCCTACAAGCACATGAAATGATGCTCAACATCATTCATCATCAGGGAAACACAAATCAAAACCACACTAAGATACCACCTCACACCAGTCAGAGTGGCTAAAATGAACAAATCAAGAGACTATAGATGCTGGCGAGGGTGTGGAGAGATAGGCACCCTCCTACACTGTTAGTGGCAATGTAAACTGGTGCAGCTGCTCTGGAAAATAGTATGGAGGTTCCTCAAAAAACTATCCATAGAACTCCCTTATGACCCAGCAATAGCACTGCTAGGAATTTACCCAAGGGATACAGAAGTGCTGATGCATAGGGGCACATGTACCCCAATGTTCATAGCAGCACTGTCAACAATAGCCAAAACATGGAAAAAGCCTAAATGTCCATCACCTGCTAAGTGGATCAAGAAGATGTGGTATATACACACAATGGAGTATTACATGGCAATGAGAAAGAATGAAATATGGCC